>NC_053022.1:490352832-490618902 GCF_003073215.2 Triticum urartu | reverse complement strand
GGTGGTTCTCTCTCAGAACATATGAGTTGGAATGGTGTATGCATTCTGATAGCTCTCTCTTCGAATGAAGAGGAGGTGGAGGGGTATATATAGCCTCCACACAAAATCCAACCGTTACACACAGTTTTCCAATCTCGGTGGGACCGAATCAACAAACTCGGTCGTACCGAAAAGGTAACCTAGTGACCGTTAGAGATTTCGGTGGGACCGACTGGATCAACTCGGTGGGACCGATGTGCTAGGGTTAGGGTAAATCCAAAAGTCGGTTTGACCGATTACTCAAACTCGGTGGGACCAATTTGGGTAATAAGTGAGACTAAGATTTGGCCAAGCAAAACTCGGTGGAACCGATTGCATATCTCGGTGGGACCGAGAATACTGCAATGGGTAACAGAGAGTTTGCAAGCCCATCTCGGTGAGACCGAGATCCCATCAGTGAGACCGAACTGATTAGGGTTTGGCAGTGGCTTATTACAAGTGAAACTCGGTGGCGCCGGATAGGAAGAATCGGTAGGACCGAGTTTGGCTTAGGGTTTAGGTCATATGTGGAAGTGGGAAAGTAGCTGAGGGTTTTGGAGCATATCACTAAGCACATGAAGCAAGAGGCTCATTAAGCAACACCTCATCCCTCCTTGATAGTATTGGCTTTTCCTAAAGACTCAATGTGATCTTGGATCACTAAAATGTAAAATGATGAGTCTTGAGCTTGAAGCTTTAGCCAATCCTTTGTCCTTAGCATCTTGAAGGAGTTCCCACGACCTTTAGTCCATGCCACTCCATTGTTGAACTTATCTGAAACATGCTAGATCGAAATGTTAGTCCAACAAGAGATATGTTGTCATCAATTATCAAAACCACCTAGGGAGCACTTGTGCTTTCAATCTCCCCCTTTTTGGTAATTGATGGCAACATACATCAAAGATTTAGATAAAGATATAAAGAACAGCAAGTAAAGCTTTGGAAGGACATGTAACAAGCATAGGCTCCCCCTACATGTATGCACTCATGTAAATATGAAATATAGAGACATGTGAGAGCATAACCATGACAGAGTAGGCAATGTGTTACATGCATCTTGGCCATATGCATCAGAGCAAAAGATTATCAAGGAAAATACCTTCATGCTCATGAGTCCTTCTTGCAAACAGTATGTACATAAGCAAGAACTCCTCATACTCATGATTTTGATGCATATACTTACCTTGTGGTCTTGAGTTGGCTTAGGATGGAATGAACCTGCACAAACAAGGTTAGATAACATAGGTACGTCCACTAGCCAGAGCAATCAAAAGAAACCACAAGAATACCAAGACTGGGATGACATGTAGAGAGTGAGTACAAGGTACCACATTGAATTCAACATGTCCCCAAGAATAAAGATATGCAATGAATTTGACTGATTTCTTTCCCTTAGGTGTCTTGCTCCCCTGAATCTTACATGGGATATTGGGAGAAGATAGGAAACAGAAAATCAGAGCTAAAAGATATGAATAGAACTTAATTCAAATGAGTTCATATGAACATGTCTTTCCCCCCCAAAAGACATGTGGCATCTCTCCTCTTGAACATCAAGCATCTGGGATCCTTGAGTATTCTCTCCCCCTTGGAGATTTCTTTCTCCCCCTTAATATATGGGATCCTTGAGTATTCTCTCCCCCTTAGTACTTTCTCTCCTTTGTAGGTGATAAGCTTTTGATGTGATCTCTCTCTCCCTGATGATAAGCTTTGATGTGATCTCTCTCTCCCCCTATGACATCAATTTCCAAGAAGGTTTTTCCTGGAATCCATCGAATAGGTTTGGTCCTTGAGATTCAGTACAAAGCAGGGAATAAAACTGTGATGCTTGTAGAGGACAAGATTCATTGAGTGGAGCTGGATCAGAAGAAATATAGAATATGTGGCAAACTGTTTTTCCTGTTGCGAAATCGGTGGCACCGAGTGGCATGTTTCGGTAGTACCGAAGGGATTCGGTTGGACCGAAAATGGCAATTCGGTGAAACCGAGTTCATCACAGAGAAAAACACTTGTCACCTCAGCTCACTAGTCAAGTAAGATCTCACAAGGATTTGCAATGAATTAGCTGAAAGATTTGCAAGGAATTTGATGCAGAAATATGCAGAACAAAAATCAAAAAGAAAAGAGTGAAAGTTTCTAGATGAAGTTTTTTTTTGTTTGAAAAAGAAGGAAACAAATATGCAAGGGACAAATGCAATAACTCAGAAAAGAACACAAGAGAACTTCATCTAGAATTGGGCGGTGACATAGTCACCTATGTTAGAGTATATTGACTTAGGAGTCAAGTGATGACACTTGATCGTAGGTCATACTCATCGTTTTAAGCTCAAAATGGGTTTACCATTTTTCGTTTAAGCATCTTGATGTATTCTCACCTTGTTAAGTTGCTTTGACTCATGTCTTGGAGTAAAGCTTCTCTAAGATGGAATAACATACCTTGGGTGGTGGTGTGGTTCTTGCTCATGTAGTTGAACTTGTGTGGGTGCTCAAGGTTGATGTAGCTCATCAAGAGTTGGGAGCACCACTTGGAGTTTGAGTTCATCTACCTACATGGGTTAGTTCTTGCAAGGAAGAGCACTTGTGTATCCAAAAATGACAATCATGAAGCTTAACATAGAATTTGTCAAAGGATATGTTTGAATGGTTTTGTGCTTCCTTGTCTTCAACCACTATTGTGTAGAGTCTTGGTCTTGTAGAGATTGCTCAAGATGTGAGTGAGTCGCAATCTCATGGAATTAGATTCAACCAAGCACCTATATGGGTTAGGAAACATGCAAGGTGCAAATATATCCAAGACATAAGATAGTTATCATAAGAGATATATCATGGATTAGTCATAAGCTCATGTCTTGCATGTTTCCAATGGAGTTTATACTCCAAGTTCGAAGCATCAATGATGTTCAATTCTCCTCTCAACCTGCAAAACACTTTCTCATCAAGTGGATTAGTGAATATATCCGCTAATTGCTTGTCGGTGCGAACATGCTTAAGATTGATGTCACCCTTAGCAACATGATCTCGAATGAAATGATGACGAACTTCAATATGCTTAGTTCGAGAATGTTGTACAGGATTATGACCAATTTTGATAGCACTTTCATTGTCACAAAGCAGTGGAACATGTTTCACATAAATCCCATAATCTTTAAGAGTTTGGGTCATCCAAAGTAATTGAGCACAACATGAACTAGCGGCAATGTATTCTGCTTCGGCGGTGGATAAGGATACCGAGTTTTGTTTCTTGGAAGACCAAGACACAAGAGATCTACCAAGAAATTGACAAGTACCCGAAGTGGACTTTCTATCAACCTTGTCTCTGGCATAATCCGAGTCAGAATAGCCAACAAGATTAAAAGAAGACCTCTTAGGATACCAAATGCCAAAATTTGGTGTATGGATTAAATATCTCACTATCCTTTTCACAGCCTTAAGATGACAATCTTTAGGAGCAGCTTGATATCGTGCACACATGCACACACTTAGCATAATATCGGGACGTGAAGCACATAGGTATAACAATGAACCAATCATAGAGCGATAAACCTTTTGATCAACCGGTTCACCATCTTTGGTTAAATCATTAGGTCCACTAGTAGGCATGGGTGTAGACATACCTTTGCATTCTTGCATATTGAACTTCTTGAATAAGTCCTTGGTGTACTTTGTTTGAGAGACAAATGTACCTTCCTTAGTTTGCTTGATTTGCAACCCGAGAAAGAATTTGAGTTCACTCATCATAGACATCTCAAACTTCTCTGACATTAGCTTTCCAAACTTTTCACTAAAGAGAGGGTTAGTTGAACCAAATATGATATCATCAACATAAATTTGGCATACAAATAGTTCTCCATTAACCTGTTTAGTAAAAAGAGTAGAATCAATTTTACCAATTTCAAAACCACTTGTAGTAAGGAACTTGGTCAAGCATTTATACCATGCTCTAGGAGCTTGTTTAAGACCATAAAGAGCTTTGTGAAGTTTGTAAACATGATTTGGTTTCTTAGGATTGATAAAGCCGGGAGGTTGTTTGACATAAACTTCCTCCTCTATTTCACCATTTAGTAAAGCACTTTTAATGTCCATTTGGTACAAGGTGATATTATGGTGATTAGCATAGGCAAGTAAGATGCGAATGGACTCAAGTCTAGCAACGGGAGCATACGTCTCACCATAGTCCATACCTTCGACTTGTGTGTACCCTTGGGCGACGAGACGTGCTTTGTTGCGAACCACTTGTCCATCTTCATCTTGCTTGTTGCGGAACACCCATTTGGTACCAATGATGTTGTGGTTGTTTTCGGGCTTCTCGACCAATGTCCAAACTTGGTTTCTCTCAAAATTATGTAGCTCTTCATGCATAGCATTTATCCAATCCGGATCTTCCAATGCTTCTTCAACCTTCATAGGTTCAATGCTAGAGATGAATGAATAGTTTTCACAAAAGTTAGCTAAACGAGTTTTTGAGCGAGTGATTCTCCCGGTTTGTATATCATTGAGGATTTGCTCGACGGGATGATCTTTGGCAATTCTTGCTCGAACTCGTGAGAGATTTTGCTTGGGTCTTCGTTGAACATCTTCTTCATCTTGTTCTTCTTCTTGGCCTTCTTCATTGTTGACGTCGTCGTTCTCTTGTCATGGTGGAGAAGGAGGTTTTTGATGTTCATCTAGACGTACTTCCTCGTTTTCTTCATCTTGGTGTGTCCCACTTGTGGATGCTTCCGTGTCGATTCTTGGTTCACCTTGTCGTGAAGTAGAAGCTTCCACTTGGACGGATGAAGTACTCTCCTTCACCTCCGTTGGACGAATTTTGCCAATGGACAAGTCTTGAATTGCTTCTAAAGGGTCTTTGTCTCCTACATCAATTGGCAATTGCTCTACTTGCGAGCCATTAGATTCATCAAACTTCACATCTACCGTCTCTTCAACCTTTCGGGTGAAATTGTTGTAGACACGGTAAGTGTGAGAGTTTGAGCCATAACCAAGTAGAAAACCTTCATGAGATTTAGGAGCAAACTTTGAACGACGATGCTTATCAAGAATGTAGCACTTTGAGCCGAATACTCGAAAGTATCCAACTTGGGGTTTGTTACCGGTGAGAAGCTCGTATGCCGTCTTGCCGAGTAGCTTGTGAAGATATAAGCGATTTGTTGCGTGACAAGCTGTCTCAACCGCTTCTGCCCAAAAGTGCTTTGGCGTCTTGTATTCATCAAGCATCGTTCTTGCCATTTCGATGAGCGTCTGGTTCTTCCTCTCAACAACTCCATTTTGTTGAGGTGTGTACGTAGTCGAGAACTCGTGTGAAATCCCTTCTTCGTCAAGAAAGATGTCCACATTTGCGTTCTAGAACTCCGTTCCGTTGTCACTCCGAACCTTCTTGATCTTCACATCAAACTGATTTTGGGCCTTCCTAGCGAAGTTTCTGAAGATCTTCTGGACTTGCGACTTGTCATTAAGAAAGAACACCCACGTAAATCTTGAAAAATCATCAACTATAACTAGACCAAAGGAATTTCCACCGAGACTCTTGTAGGCGTTGGGACCAAAAAGATCCATGTGAAGTAGCTCAAGTGGCCTCCTTGTGGTCATGATGTTCTTCATGGGATGTCTTCCTCCAACCTGTTTACCTGCTTGACAAGCACTGCAAAGTCTATCCTTATCAAATATGACATCGTTGACTCCAAGGATATGATTTCCTTTAATAAGCTTGTCAAGGTTTCTCATGCCAACATGACCTAGTCGTCTATGCCACAACCAACCTTTTGAAGATTTAGCAACAAAGCAAGTTTTAGGTTGTGCCTTTTTAGAGAAATCGACAATGTAAAGATCACCTCTACGCATACCCGTAAAGACCATTTTATGATTGTCTCGACGAAATACTTGGCAATCTACCTTAGTAAATAGGACATTCAAACCGAAATCAGCAAGTCTAGATACTGAAAGTAAGTTGTAGCCAAGAGATTCAACGAGCATGACATTTTGAATGGAACTATCATGTGAGATGGCCACCTTACCAAGGCCAACCACTTTACCCTTTGAATTATCACCAAAGGTGACATATTTTCGAGGGCCGTCATTTTCAGCAAGCTCATGAAACATCTCTTCATCTCCGGTCATATGACCAGTACATCTACTATCAAGAACCCATTCCTTTCGTCCTGATTCATATCCCCGAAGATTTGCCATAAGACCAAAATGTCTCATTGCATCATCAAGATCGAAGTCACTATCATCATCATCATAATATTCATGTTCATCACGATCTTGTGACTCATCATTTCCTAGAGAGGGTAATTCATTAGATAAATGATCATCAAAGTGGTCGCTTTTATGAATTCTTATAGCTTTGAATATGATATCATTAATGATTCCAACATCTCCTTTAGCATGCTTAAGATTGGTAAGTTCAAATAGACATTTACCAAAACTAGGATCACTAGAGTTCATCTTACTCAAGGCAATAGATTTATGGAGAATTTCATCCAAACTTTTCAAGGAATGATCGGGAAATCGTTCCTCAAGAAATTTCCATATAGTATAGGCACAATTTTGAGTAGGCAAACTAGCAATCAAATTTTTGGGCAATCCTCTAATGATGAGCTCAATAGTTCTAAGATTGCGAATCATGTCAATATCTTCATCTAGGGTAGGATGCAAAGGATCAATATGAGATGCACAAGGGCTAGCAATATACTTGTTCAAATGATATTGATTGAAGATTACAAGCATCTCATTTTTCCACTCATGAAAATACTCTCCATCAAGAATAGGCACTCTATGTCTAAGACTCCCTAGAGTAGACACATCCATCTTCCTCCAATGGTGGTTAAACCAAGGCAATGGAGACCAATGCTCTGATACCACTTGTAAGATCTAGAAGTAGATGTGTCTAGAGGGGGGGGGTGATTAGACACTTAATGCTAAAGTTGCAATTTTTAAGCTTTTTCGGTTTAAGTGGAGTTTAGGCACAATTTCAACACACACAATACATATCAAGCAAGCATGCAAAGAGTATATGAGCAGCGGAATGAAAAGCATGCAACGTGCAAGAATGTAAAGGAAAGGGTTTGGAGAGATCAAACGCAATTTGAGACACGGGTTTAAGTGGAGTTTTAGCACAATTTCAACACGCACAATTACATATCAAGCAAGCATGCAAAGAGTATATGAGCAGCGGAATGTAAAGCATGCAACTTGCAAGAATGTAAAGGAAAGGGTTTGGAGAGATCAAACGCAATTGAGACACGGATGTTTTTCCCGTGGTTCGGATAGGTGGTGCTATCCTACATCCACGTTGATGGAGACTTCAACCCACGAAGGGTAATGGTTGCGCGAGTCCACGGAGGGCTCCACCCACGAAGGGTCCACGAAAGAAGCAACCTTGTCTATCCCACCATGGCCATCGCCCACGAAGGACTTGCCTCACTAGCGGTAGATCTTCACGAAGTAGGCGATCTCCTTGCCCTTACAAACTCCTTGGTTCAACTCCACAATCTTGTCGGAGGCTCCCAAGTGACACCTAGCCAATCTAGGAGACACCACTCTCCAAGAAGTAACAAATGGTGTGTAGGTAATGAACTCCTTGCTCTTGTGCTTCAAATGATAGTCTCCCCAACACTCAACTCTCTCTCATAGGATTTGGATTGGTGGAAAGAAGATTTGAGTGGAAAGCAACCTTGGGAAGGCTAGAGATCAAGATTCATATGGTAGGAATGGAATATCTTGGTCTCAACACATGAGTAGGTGGTTCTCTCTCAGAACATATAGTTGGAATGGTGTAGTGTTCTGATGGCTCTCTCTCGAATGAAGAGGAGGTGGAGGGGTATTTATAGCCTCCACACAAAATCCAACCGTTACACACAATTTTCCAATCTCGGTGGGACCGAATCAAAAACTCGGTCGGACCGAAATAGTAAACCTAGTGACCGTTAGTGATTTCGGTGGGACCGACTGGACAACTCGGTGGGACCGATGTGCTAGGGTTAGGGAAAATCCAAAACTCGGTTTGACCGATTACTCAAACTCGGTGGGACCATTTGGGTAATAAGTGAAACTGAGATTTGGCCAAGCAAAACTCGGTGGAACCGATTGCATATCTCGGTGGGACCGACAATATTGCAATGGGTAACAGAGAGTTTGCAAGCCCATCTCGGTGAGACCGAGATCCCATCGGTGAGACCGGACTGATTAGGGTTTGGCAGTGGCTTATGACAAGTGAAACTCGGTGGCGCCGGATAGGAAGAATCGGTAGGACCGAGTTTGGCTAGGGTTTAGGTCATATGTGGAAGTGGGAAAGTAGCTGAGGGTTTTGGAGCATATCACTAAGCACATGAAGCAAGAGGCTCATTAAGCAACACCTCATCCCTCCAAAGTAGCTGAGGGTTTTGGAGCATATCACTAAGCACATGAAGCAAGAGGCTCATTAAGCAACACCTCATCCCTCCTTGATAGTATTGGCTTTTCCTAAAGACTCAATGTGATCTTGGATCACTAAAATGTAAAATTATGAGTCTTGAGCTTGAAGCTTTAGCCAATCCTTTGTCCTTAGCATCATGAAGGAGTTCCCACGACCTTTAGTCCATGCCACTCCATTGTTGAACTTATCTGAAACATGCTAGATCGAAATGTTAGTCCAACAAGAGATATGTTGTCATCATATATCAAAACCACCTAGGGAGCACTTGTGCTTTCAGTATGGTGGACTCATCTGGAATAACTTTGGGTTCAAGGTTTTTGGTTGTACAAGCATAATTCCCACTTAGTACAGGCGAAGGCTAGCAATTTAAGATTTGGAAGCGGCCAGCGAGAGAGAAACAACGATCATAACCAGGCATTATGCATAAGTAATATTGGACACTAGCATGAGTAGGATATGAACACCATGAACATAAATATTATAGAGGCTATGTTGGTTTTGATTCACCTACATGCCTGAACATGTACCAAGTCAAGCCACTCGAACATTCAGAGGAGGATACCATGTCATCATACTACATCACAATCATTTTAACGCTATGTTGATATCCAAGATAATTCATTATTCACTCCTAGCTACTTATGCATGGCATGAGAAACTATAATGTCTAATTGTCATTGCAAACATGTTTAATCATAATGGGTTGAATCATGGGCACTAGGTTAAACATATTTACACAACAAGAACAAGTCGAGTCCATACCAGTTTCTCTTTGCCACGACCTGTTCATCGAATATCATCATTATTGCCTTTCACTTCGACGACCGAATGATATGAAAATAATAATAGTGCAAGAGTGCCTTGGACTAAGCTGGAATCTGCAAACATTTTATTCAACAGGAGAAGACAAGGTAAAATGGGCTCTTTATTAGTTCAACAATTATTCATATGAGAGCCACTCAACATTTTCATCATGGTCTTCTCCTCGGTAAGACTCGAATAAAAGGAAAAGAAATTCGGAGAAACACACTGAAATATTTTTGGAGTTTTTGGCTTTCTTAAGAAAGCAAATAAAAAGCAAAAACGAGAAAAACTATTTACACGGGAAAGCTCCCAACAAGCAAAAGAAGAACAAGGAAATCTTTTTGGATTTTCTTTTTAGTAGTACTACTAAGCATGCATAGAAAGTAAATTACTACAACTATTTTTTGTGTTTTTTCTAAAGTTTTTCAAACACACAAGAAGAAAGCAAGAAAATAAATCTAAGCATGGAATACAATGGAAAAGTGTGAGCACCGACAAATGAATATAAGTGGGCATGAATGTAATGTCAGTGAGAAACACGTGCTCCCCCAAGCTTAGGCTTTTGGCCTGAGTTAGTAATCGATCAGTAGCCTAGAGGGTAGTAGGGGTACTGAGGAGCAGGCATCCACTGCTCCCACTATGGAGGCTCCTCCTGTGCTACCTCTTTAGCAGCCTGAGTGTTCCGGTAGGCGATGATGTCCTTAGGCATAATCCGGTATCCGCCCCTGGCAACAGAATCAAACAAAGCAGGCGCATGCAAAGGAATAATATCACGAGTCTCAATGCTAAAAACTAGGTTATACGGAATGGGAACGTCAGGAGATCTATCATCAGTAAATGGTGATCCGTGGTAGCACGGTCTAGGTAAACCTTGGTTAGAGGGTAGTCATCATGGCGTATCTCAACCTCGAAGTGAGCCGCCAAACGAGTTGCATAAATCCCACCATGAATTTTACCCTTTGATTTATTAAGGTGGAGGCGACGAGCCACAATATCTCCCAAGCTATAAGTGTTGTTGCCCTCTAATGCACGATGCAAAACAACAAGGTCTGGTGCGCTGAGCGCACCCACCTTTTCCCTGGCTAGCAAACACTTAGCGATAAATAAAGCAAAATAATGCGCTGCAGGAAAGTGTATGCTAGTGGCACTGATGGATGACACCCCTCTCTCATCTCCCGCTGTCAAAGTGCGATAAAAGGTCTCAAACTCAGCCGGCCTAGGCCCAGCCAAGCTCCCATCAGACGGGATCATGCATATGTCACAAAATTCAGTAAGTGGTATTTGATGGTTTTCAGCATATAAATCAAAGCTCACTTCAGGAGGATTATTTCTAGGCAAGAAAGTAAAGCTCTGGACAAAGATGTTTGTGAGGATTTGGTGCTGGTCACACTCATCTACGATGAAGTCGGTGAGACCGGCATTGGCAATATATTGCATGAACTCCTCATGAATTCCATCCTCCTGCAGGAACGGGGTGTGCGGCCATTCGCGCTGCCATACCTCTGCCAACCCCCGAGGGCGAAGATCGTTGTCAGAAGACTCCCCAATAACACCCTTGGAGTTCTTCTTTGAGCCAAACTTCCTAAAGATAGTCATGTCCGCGTACAATTTTTCCTATGAACAAAAATCTGAATTTTTAATCGACAAAATTTTCTCAACAAAACTTTGTAAGATTGATAGCAACTACTCATAGGGATAGATAGATGCCATAGCAAGCATTCAAACCACTTAGAACACTAAGAATTCAACATGCAAGCACATCTACAGCAACACCAAGAGTAGCTAATTATTCAAAGTATAAACCACTAAAACAAAAACTAATTGGACAAATGGTGGAGTCACATACCAAGCAACAATCCCCCGAAACAGTTTTGGAAACGGAGCTTCGAGCAAAGAGATCGAAATCCACGGGTTTGAGCTCAAGAACACGGGAGAGAGAGCAATGGAGATTTTTTCTGGAGGTAAGTGATGATGTGGGATAAAGAGGTAAGTGAGGGGGCCCACAACCCATCAGGGCGCGCCTGGGGGTGCTGGCGCGCCCAGGTGGGTTGTGCCCACCTGGTGCACCTCCCTCTGGTATTATTTGCACCAAAAATTCTTAAATATTCAGAAAAAAATCGTATAAAATTTTCATGGCATTCCGAGAACTTTTATTTTTGGGTTATTTTTTATTGCATGGGAAATTCAGAAAACAGACAGACATGGCATTTTATTTTATTTAACTAATTAAAACAGAGAATAAAAAGTAGGGATAGAAAGTAGTGCTTACTAAATTCATCAACTTCATACCATTCAAAAATGGTCCATTAATAAGGTTGATCAAGTCTTATTAACAACCACTTTTGATTAGCATGAAACCGAAGAACTTTCGTAAATCACTAAGTTACCTCAATGGGGATATGCATCTCCCCAACAATAAGAATTTCATATTTCTTTTTGACAGTAGGTAGAGGTATTTGAAAACTTCCAATAGTGATTGTCGGAGATTTTTCAATAACATTAATACCATTCACTTGGAATTGTTTCTTCGGAAAATGCACCGTATGCTCATTACCATTAATATGAAAAGTGACCTTGCTTTTATTGCAATCAATAACAGCCCCTACAGTATTTAAGAAGGGTCTACCAAGGATAATCGACATGTTGTCGTCCTCGGGCATCTCAAGTATAACAAAGTCAGTCAAAATAGTAACATTAGCAACAACAACGGGCACATCTTCACAGATACCGATAGGTATGGCAGTAGATTTATCGGCCATTTGCAAAGATATTTCTGTAGGTGTGAGTTTATTCAAGTCAAGTCTTTTATATAAAGAGAAAGGCATAACACTTACACCAGCTCCTAAATCACACAAAGCAGTTTTCACATAATTCTTTTTGATAGAGCAAGGTATAGTTGGAATACCCGGATCTCCAAGTTTTTTAGGTACCACATATTTGAAAGTATAATTAGCAAGCATAGTAGAGATTTCATCTTCTGGTATTTTTCTTTTATTTGTGATAATGTCTTTCATATACTTTGCATAAGGAGGCATTTTCAGGATATCAGTCAAGCAAGTACGCAAAAAGACGGGCCTCAGCATTTCAGCAAAGCGTTCAAATTCTTCATCATCATTCTTTTTAGTTGTCTTGGGTGGAAAAGGCATAGGTTTTTGAACCCACAGTTCTCTTTCTTTACCGTGTTTCCTAGCCACAAAGTCTCTTTTATCATATCTTTTATTCTTAGGTTGTGGGTTATCTAGATCAACAGGTGGTTCTATCTCAACATCATTGTCTGGTTCTTTTTCATTTGGTTGAGTGTCTTCATGAACATCAACATTATATTTTTCATTATCACTACGTGAATGTTCATTACCAGATTGAGTCTCAACATCAGAGATAGAAGTTTCATTTTCATTATCAGGATGTTTTTCTATTTCAGGTTCACTAGAAGCATGCAAAGTCCTATCATTTTCCTTTTTCCTTTTCTTTCTAGAAGGAATAGGTGCAGTGGTGTTGTTTCTTTGTGAATCTTGTTCAATTCTTTTAGGGTGTCCCTCGGGATAAAGTGGTTCCTGAGTCACTTTACCTCCTCTAGTTACAACTCTAACAGCAAAGTCATGCATATTATGATTCATTTCATCAAGTAATTCTCTTTGAGATTTAGCAACTTGTTCTAACTAAGTTTGAACCATAGAAGCATGTTTTCCAACACCTCTAACATCATTTGATATTCTAAAAAACAAGTCACTCAAGCGAGCAATCATATCAGAATTATATTTCAATTGTTTCATAACATTTGCATTTAAGTGATCTTGTTTTCTAATGAAGTTTTCAAACTCATAAAGGCATCTACTAGGATACATATTGCGAGGATTGTAATTTTCATTGATTTCATAAGAGAATTTATCTCTACCACCTTAGGCAGTGGTGGTGTATTAAGCCCATGTATTTCTTCAATAGGAGGTAAATTTTTGACATACTCAGCTTTAATACCTTTTTCTTTCATAGATTTCTTTGCCTCTTGCATATCTTTAGGACTGAGATATAATATACCCCTCTTCTTCGATGTGTGTTTAGCCGGTGGTTCAGGAATAGTCCAATCATCATAATTTTTCAATATGTTATTCAATAATTCTTCAGCTTGAGCAATAGTTCGTTCCGTGAAAACACAACCAGCACAACTATCTAGGAAGTCCCTAGAAGCATCGTTAGTCCATTATAGAAGATATCAAGTATTTCATTTTTCGTAAGAGAATGATAAGGCAAAGCATTAAGTAACTGGCAAAGCTTCCCCCAAGCTTGTGGGAGACTCTCTTCTTTAGTTTGCACAAAGTTAAATATTTCTTGTAAGGCAGCTTGTTTCATATTAGCAGGAAAATATTTTTCAGAGAAGTAATAAACCATATCCTAGGGACTACGCACACAACCTGGAGCAAGAGTATTGTGCCAAGCTTTAGCATCACCCTTTAATGAGAAAGGAAATAATTTGAGAATAAAGTAATAACGAGTTTTCTCATCATGAGTAAGAAGGGTGGATATGTCATTCAACTTAGTAAAATGTGCTACAACAGTTTCAGTTTCATAACCATGGAAAGGATTAGATTCAACCAAAGTAATTAACTCTGGGTCGACAGAGAATTCATAATCCTTATCATCAATACAGATAGGTGAAGTAGCAAACTTAGGATCACATTTCATTCTAGCATTCAGAGATTTTTCTTTATACTTGCATAGTAATTTCTCTAGATCATCTCTATCTCTACAAGCAATAATATCTCTACTAGTCTCTTCACTCATAACATAACCTTATGGTACCTTAGGCAATTCATATCTAGGAGGTATAGTTCTAGCAGGTGTTTCAGGAGTTTCAGTTTCAAGCTCATCATCAGATTCAACAACATCATGTTGTATTACTCTAGCAATTTGTTTATCAAGAAAATCACCAAGTGGCACATCATCATTTATCAAGCAAGGTACTAGCATCATCATAAGCATCATCCATAGCAGAAGTAGCATCATCAATAACTTGCGACATATCAGAAATAAAAGCATGTGGTGGTGTTGCAAATTTACTCATAACAGAAGGTGAATCTAAATCAGAAGTGGATAGCAGTTCCTTACCTCCCCTCGTCTTTGAGGGATATATCTTAGTCTTTAGATCCTTCAGATTCTTCATAGTGATAATATGATAACAATCCTACGTGACTCAACAAATATTGCTATGCTCCCCAGCAATGACGCCAGAAAATGGCCTTGATAACCCACAAGTATAGGGGATCGCAACAGTTTTCGAGGGTAGAGTATTCAACCCAAATTTATAGATTCAACACAAGGGGAGCAAAAGAATATTTGAAGGTATTAGCAGCTAAGTTATCAATTCAACCACACCTGGAGATTAATTATCTGCAGCAAAGTAGTTTGATAGTTTTGATAGTAGTGACAGCAGCAACAGTAACCGTAACAGCGATAGCAGTATTTTGTAGCAAGTGTAACAGTGATGATAGCAATATTAACGCAGCAAGATCAATATAAATAAATTCGTAGGCATTGGATCGGTGACTTGTTGGATGATATTCATCATGTGACAGTTATATCCTAGGGCGATACGGCACTAGCTCCAGTTCATCGATGTAATGTAGGCATGTATTCCGTAAATAGTCATGCGTGCTTTATTGAAAGAACTTGCATGACATCTCTTGTCCTACCCTCCCGTGGCAGCGAGGTCCATATTGGAAACTAAGGGATATTGAGTCCTCCTTTTAATAGAGAAATGAAACAAAGCATTAACACATAGTGAATACATGAACTCCTCAAACTACGGTCATCACCGAGGGTGGGCCCGGTTATTGTCACTCCAGGGTTGTCGGATCATAACACATAGTAGGTGACTATAACTTGCAAGATCAGATCTAGAGCATGAATATAATGATGGTATCATAAACGGTTCAGATCTGAAATCATGGCACCCGGGCCCAAAGTGACAAGCATTAAGCATGGCAATGTCATAGCAACATCAATCTAAGAACATAGTGGATACCAGGGATCAGGCCCTAACAAAACTAACTCGATTACATGATGAATCTCATCCAACTCCTCACCGACCAGTGAGCCTACGAAGGAATTACTCACTCCTGGTGGGGAGTATCATGGAATTGGCGATGGAGATTGGTTGGTGATGATGAAGAACGAAGATCCCCCTCTCTAGAGCCCCAAACAGACTCCATATCTGGCCTCCCGAGGAAGAACAGGGCCTGGCAGTGGCTCGGTCTCGTGGGTCGCGATAATTCTTTCTCCCTGATTTTTTCCCTAGAAATATGTGAATTTATAGTATCAGGGGGGTCGTCAGAGGGGCCACTAGGTCCAGGATAGGGGGCGCGCCCTGGTGGGTTGTCCCCACCTAGGGCCCCTCTCCAGTGGGTCTTCGCTCCAGAAATTCTTATTTATTCCATAAGAAATCCTCGCAAAGTTTCCTTCCATTCCGAGAACTATTATTTCTGCACAAAAACAACACCATGGTAGTTCTGCTGAAAATGGCGTCAGTCCGCATTTAAATCATGCAAATTAGAGTCCAAAACAAGAGGAAAGCGTGAGAAAACGTAGATACATTAGAGACGTATCACAAAGTTGTATGATAGTTTTGATAATAGTGTCAGGAGTAATAGTAATGGTAATAGTGATTGTAGTAGTTTTGTAGCAAGTGCAGCAGTAACGATAGCAATAGTAACTTAGCAGAAACAATATAAGATAAATTCGTAGGCATTGGATCGGTAATTCGTTGGATTATATTCATCATGAGACAGTCATAACCTAGGGCAATACAGCACTAGCTCCAGTTCATAAATATAATGTAGGCATGTATTCCATAAATAGTCATACATGCTTATGAAAAGAACTTGCATGCCATCTTTTCTCCTACCCTCCCGTGGCAGCGGGGTCCAATTGGAAACTAAGGGATATTAAGGCCTCTTTTAATAGAGAACCGGAACAAAGCATTAACACACGGTGAATACATGAACTCCTCAAATTACGGTCATCATCGGGAGTGGTCCCGACTATTGTCACTCCGGGGTTGCCGGATCATAACACATAGTAGGTAACTATAACTTTCAAGATCGGGTCTAGAACATGGATATAATGGTGATAACATAAACGGTTCAGATCTGAAATCATGGCATCCGGGCCCAAAGTGACAAGAATTAAGCATGGCAAAGTCATAGCAACATCAATATCAGAACATAGTGGATACTAGGGATCAGGCCCTAACAAAACTAACTCGATTACATGATGAATCTCATCCAACTCCTCACCGACCAGCGAGCCTACAAAGGAATTACTCACTCCCGGTGGGGAGCATCATGGAATTGGCGATGGAGATTGGTTGGTGATGATGAAGAACGAAGATCCCCCTCCCAGATCCCCAAACGGACTCTAGATCTGCCCTCCCGAGGAAGAACAGGGCCTGGCGGCGGCTCCATCTCGTGGATCGCATAATTCTTTCTCCCTGATTTTTTTCCTGGAAATTTGTGAATTAGAGTATCAGGGGGGTCGTCAGCGGGGCCACCAGGTCCAGGAGAGGGGGGCGCGCCCTGGTGGGTTGTGCCCAACCAGGGGCCCCTCTCCGGTGGGTCTTGGCTCCATAAATTCTTATTTATTCCATAAAAAATCCTCGCAAAGTTTATTTCTATTCCAAGAACTATTATTTCTGCACAAAAACAACACCATGGTAGTTCTGCTGAAAACAGCGTTAGTCCGGGGTTAGTTTCATTCAAATCATGCAAATTAGAGTCCAAAACAAGAGGAAAAGCGTGAGAAAAGTAGATACGTTGGAGACGTATCACAAAGTAGTATGATAGTTTTGATAATAGTGTCAGGAGTAATAGTAATGGTAACAGTGATTGTAGTAGTTTTGTAGCAAGTGCAGCAATAACGGTAGCAGTAATAACTTAGCAAAAACAATATAAGATAAATTCGTAGGCATTGGATCGGTAATTCGTTGGATGATATTCATCATGAGACAGTCATAACCTAGGGCGATACGGCACTAGCTCCAGTTCATAAATATAATGTAGGCATGTATTCCATAAATAGTCATACGTGATTATGGAAAGAACTTGCATGCCATCTTTTGTCCTACCCTCCCGTGGCAGCGGGGTCCAATTGGAAATTAAGGGATATTAAGGCCTCCTTTTAATAGAGAATCGGAACAAAGCATTAACACACGGTGAATACATGAACTCCTCAAACTACGGTCATCATCGGGAGTGGTCCCGACTATTGTCACTCCGGGGTTGCCGGATCATAACACGTAGTAGGTGACTATAACTTGCAAGATCAGATCTAGAACATGGATATAATGGTGATAACATAAACGATTCAGATCTGAAATCATGGCACCCGGGCCCAAAGTGACAAGCATTAAGCATGGCAAAGTCATAGCAACATCAATATCAGAACATAGTGGATACTAGGGATCAGGCCCTAACAAAACTAACTCGATTACATGATGAATCTCATCCAACTCCTCACCGACCGGCGAGCCTACGAAGGAATTACTCACTCCTGGTGGGGAGCATTATGGAATTGGCGATGGAGAAGGGTTGGTCATGACGAAAAACGAATATCCCCCTCTTCGGAGCCCCAAACGGACTCCAGATCTGGCCTCCCGATGAAGAACAAGAGGTGAAGGTGGTTCCATCTCGTGGAACGCGATAATTCTTTCTCCCTGATTTTTTCTGGAAAAATGTGATTTTATTGCGTCGGTTTTAGGGTCTGCGGGGCCACCAGGTGGGGACAACCCACCTGGGCGCGCCTGGAGGGGGGCGCGCCCTGATGGGTTGTGCCCACCCAGGTGCCCCCCCTCTGGTGGTACTTAGCTCCAGAAATCTTCTTTTATTATATAAAAAATCCTCGCAAAGTTTCGTTTCGTTCCAAGAACTTTTTTTCTCCAACAAAACAACACCATGGTAGTTCTGCTGAAAACAGTGTCAGTCCGGGGTTAGTTTCATTCAAATCATGCAAATTAGAGTCCAAAACAAGAGGAAAAGCGTTAGGAAAAGTAGATATGTTGGAGTCGTATCAACTCCCCAAGCTTAAACCTTTGCTTGTCCTCAAGCAATTCAGTTGATAAACTGAAAGTGAAAAAGAGAAACTTTTACGAACCCTTTTGCTCTTGTTTGCATAAATAAGCTTAAACAACACCCAGGTTTTCAACCAATCATTATAACTAACCATGCCGATAATAACTCCTAAAAATTATATTAACTCATATCAATGACATAATCCGCTAGCGAGCAATAATAAGATATCTTAAACGGCAACACGTTATCAAAACAACCATGATATAACTTGACAATAGTGGTATCTCGCTAGCCCTTTCTAAGACCGCAAAACATAAATGCAGAGCACCTCCAAAGTTCAAGCAGCGACTAAACATTGTAATTCATGGTAGAAAATATCCAGTCATGAAAGTGCAACTATCCTGGGTGGTTTTGGTAATTACTAACAACATATAGCTCATTGAACTAATGCTATTTCAAGATGATCATTTCAGGAAGTTCATTGGCATGGCATGGATTAGGAATGTGGACCCCTCAAAATACTAAGGACACATATTGGCTCAAGCTCAAGACTCTACATTTTGATTTTAGTAATCCAAGATCACATTGAGTCCATAGGTGTCGGTGTCAAAACCGGCGGATCTCGGGTAGGGGGTCCCGAACTGTGCGTCTAGGATCGATGGTAACAGGAGGCAGGGGACACGAAGTTTTACCCAGGTTCGGGCCCTCTTGATGGAGGTAGAACCCTACGTCCTGCTTGATTAATATTGATGATATGGGTAGTACAAGAGTTGATCTACCACGAGATCGTAGAGGCTAAACCCTAGAAGCTAGCCTATGGTATGATTGTATGTATATGTGATCTATCGACTAGCCTGGCCCTGGTTTATATAATGCACCAGAGGCCTAGGTTAACAAGAGTCCTAGCCGAATATGCTGGTGGGGAGAAGTCCTTGTCTTGATCGCCAAGTCTTGTGGAATCTTCCTTGTATGCGGCAGTTGTCCGAACTGGCCCATGAGTATACGGCCATGGGGGTCCTCGGCCCAATCTATCAGATCGGGAGATGACGTGTTGAGTACCCCCTAGTCCAGGACACCGTCAGTAGCCCCCTGAACCGGTCTTCAAGTTAGGGACGCTCCTCGATTCTTCCGAACCGTTCTTCATCTTCGGTCGTCGGTCCTGAAAACTGGTTCAACAAATCTTCTCATCTTCGATCTTGAGGATCGCCGAAATGAATTCAACAAGTTTATACATCGGGTATCCGAGGAGACCCTTTAAGTTTCCGGCCTTTATCAATGCCTGCCACACCTCGGGTTTGAAATTGTTCCCGGGCGGCAGCGTCCTCTTGCGTCCGAGCTCCAATGCCGGACTGCATTCGAGGTATCTTTTGCAGCCGAGCACCAACGCCGGACCGCTTCCCAGCTCTAACGCCGGAATGTATCCGAGCTCCAACGCCGGACTGTATCCGAGCTCCAACGCCGGACTATGTATCCGAGCTCCAACGTCGGACTGTATCCGAGGTGTCATAATCACCTTGGTTCAAAGAAGTTTGAAGGAGTTTAGCCGAGCTTAATGCCGGAAATGCCCTCTATGGAGCCAGCCACTAACGCCCGAGCTTTATGCCAGACTGCTTCCGAGGTGGTGCACCACCCCGAATGTGGGCCAATTTTTGTTAATATTTTTTATTGGTGCAATTTATTCTCTGCCGAGATATATAGCCAGTAGCCCTCAAGGTGTGTATCGGTTTAAAACCTGAGATGCACTTGAAGGATGACGTAAGACCGCTGATCCCAGTAGCCGCTGAGACTCAGGTTGATTTGCAAAATCGGCTTGAGGATCAAGTCCTAGCTCGGCAGAATACTCCGGGACACAAAAGGCGGCGTGCTCAGTCCTCGAGACTCAGGATGGGTGCGGCCGACCAACCTGAGGATCAAAATCTCCTCGGCAACTGTATTGCACTTAAAATTTTCTGCATTGAACAAGCAATGCAGTAGCCCTCGAGACACTGGTCGGGTGGCAACACCAGATTAGGGGATCGATGTGCCCCTTTAATATTTGTAAATAATAAGCCCGAAGCCCAGTAGCCCCCGAGCCTTAATGCGGGCACGGGTGGCCGAATTAAGGATCGATGTCCATAGTAAAATCACAAATTATGTGTAATGACTCTATCTATCTAAGTACTTTATGTCATTAATGCTTGGATCCGCATTGTACAAAACTTTGTTAACCGACCACCGGCTTCAACCTCCTCGGCCAGAAGCCGGGGAGTGTTTGTCCTACTTTTTAAATCCTTTATGAGGGCAAAGATTTACGACAAACAAGGCAACCTGGCCATACGGTTTTATAAACAAAGGTACACAGAGAGATATGTTATATTACTGTTTAACATAAGAAATGTCTTCCAAAGAAAATAGTCCCGCTATCGGTTCCTTTCTTTGGGTTGTCATGCTAAGCATGATCATGAAACCTCAGCTCTAATGTAAGAGCAAAATATCAAGGATTTAATTTGGGAGGCCAGTTAATAGCCCCCGGTAGTGTTCGGCGATAGTCGAGGTCAAGCCGTAAACACTTCGGCCAATGTTATGAATGGCTAGTCATTTAACACCGTCATCGAATTGCTGACCAGTTTACGCTTATTGTGACAGTCAGTTTTCGGCTTTCTCCACTGAGGTGTTTAACCATGTGAGCTGGAAGCACAATCGCAGTGGTTCTCCCTTTACAAACCTAGCCGAACAAAGCGGAACGTAGGAGGCAAGCGCAGGAGCCGGGCAACCCAACTATTGACTGAAGACACACTTTGAAACCAATGCACATATAGTGAGATCCGAGAATGTTTTTGCCGAATATATAAAGGTGTCCGACATTGCACTGTGAGACTTGTGCTGGAAACACACGAATAGTTTAAAAGTGCCATAAGCTTGGAAAACCAAAACAAACGTCAGTAAAAACTTGACGTCTGAACAAGATCAAGTGTTCGGTGCCAATCCGAAAATTGGTCGTAGAAAAAAGGAGTGCTTTTGTCGCACTTTAATATGACACATCCTATCTCAAGACTTCAAGCGGGTCAGCCTACGGCTTCAACCTCCTATCCCGAAGGCGGAGTACTTCTCATTAGGCCAGTTTAGCAAACTAAACTCTAGCGGCCTTGAGAGAGAAATTAGGCTCCCCGGCTAGTGACCACACACTTGTCGAAAAAAGGAGTGATAAATAATAATAATAATAATAAAACTTTGCAACGACTAAGAAGAAGAACACTTATTGTAAAACGGCTCAAATAAACTTAAGAGCCCCCCAAATGACTTGGGTAAAAGAATGATTGCATGTACCGAGTACATATATCATATCTATGTTCAACTGAACTTTAAACGCGTCTTAACCGACCGTCGGCTTCTCCCTCTTCGGTCAAGGACCGAAAAGTGTTATGTACTCCATCTTTCGAGAATATCGACGGTGTTTCCAATAACCAGGCAATCAGGCCATAAGGCTGTAACAGACAAAGCGCGCTCAGGGAACTTATGCTATATTACCGTGAAGTGTAAGAAGCATCTTCGAAGAAAATAGTACCCCCACCGATACCTTTCTTCGGTGCTCATTGTTATTATGAGACTTGTGCAATAGATTTTTTGTACTCATGAGTTCCGTTGTGTGCCGACCATCATTGAAAACTATAAGAGCGCTAGCTTTCGGCTTCACCCAGTCTGAGGTCCGGCTCGATTGACCCGATCGTGACAATCGCAGAGGTGCTCCCTTTACTCCCTAGCCGAACAATCAGGAACGTAGGGGTAAACACAGGAGCGAGGCAACCCAGCTTGCAAATCGCTTAAGTCAATATGGTGCATATTGTGGCATAATACACGAACAAGGAACGAAGCCGTACAAGTATAATCATATGCAAGAGGAAAAGCTTCATAAAGGAAGCCCCCAAGTGAATTGGATCCTTGAATTTGTGTGTCACAAACAAAGTTTGGACAAGGAAAATTTTTTACAAGCAACTTTTTTCCAAAAAAGTATAATGCTTGTTCGAACCGAACACAAGTTAGAAATTAAAGCTTTGAGCATGAAAGCGACTTAGCTGGTTAATGTGTTCGGTATTGATGACGCGGTCCGAGCTTGATGCGGGGCAAGGTTCCATCCCCCAATCCGGTCCCGAGGTGGCAGAGCGGAGAGCTCGACACGACGAAGTGGTGACATAGCACGGTCAATGCAGACCGGCAGAGTGACGCCGAAGTCCCCAGATCATTTTCCTGTGCACAAAAAATAGCGCAAACCGGAGATAATAGTAATAATGATAATTAAAAAAATCGTTTCATAATAAATAATTTATGCAAAGTGAGTAATAAAAGAAATATGGCCTGGCGCCGAAGTCAATGTCGATGCAGGGCGTCGGCGTGATGCGGTAAAGCCGTGGCAAAGCCTGAATTCGCAGGTCCGTCCGAGCTCCGGATGCGGCGTTCGCCGGACTATGTACGGAAACTGACCGAACCACCATGCGACTGTCGTCAATGCGGCCACCATTTGATAGACCTGTGTACATATGATGGACCAACCAGAGTAATAATTCTTTGGGAAAAATGAACCCAAACAAGCAAAAAATACTGGGATTAATAGCACCTGGGTTTATTTGTTGTAGCAATCTGAAGGAAGGTGATTCCCAAAATTGGGACTCGATCCGCACACCCATTGCCTGATGGGCGATAAAACGACGGCATGGCAATGCTGGCAAAGGTTGGCTCACCGAGGCAAAGCCCTCGGCCCAACTAACGTGACGGAGCTGGTTGGCTAGTGACGCCGAAGTGTCCGGAGTAGGTTGATGAAGAGATGGCGAAGCCCCCGGTCCAGCCGAGATGTCGAAGCCTCGATGTCAACCGATGAGTCGAAGTAGGTCGGCGTGATGGACACCAGCTTGAAGAAGCAATAGTGCTGCCCTGCCGATGCAGGTCGTGACGTGGTCAATGCCGGCTTGATGAAGCGACCGTGCGGTGATGCCGGTATGTCCGCTCCGTGTAATCCGTGGGGCGGCGATGTTGGTGATGATTTATCCTTCGCGATGTCGGACTCTTGTTCGGCTTGCCGAGATGATGATCCGAAGAAGTTGAGCTCGGCTCAACAAAGTGACAACGTGTCTAGCGCAGGTCGGCAGCCGTGGAGCAATATTGTCGGACCGGTTTGACACCAGCATGATGTTGAAGATCATGTTCAAAAGATCTTAAAGTTAGTGGGATGTGTTCGGGAACAAAACACAATACCCCATACAAAACTTCCTTCAAAAGGGATGTCCGAAATCCTGTTCATAAAAAAGACGAACTCGGGTCGGATTCGTTTTCGCGCAGAAAACAGATCTGAAAAGTGATGCACTAATCGGAAGGTTCCCGGAGTTTGGACGGTCGGATCGAGCTGAAAATTTGAGAGGTGGTAGATATAGGAATTCCGCAGCCGATCAACAGTTGGATCTATCAAAGGACGTCTGAGCTAGAAGCTGGACACCACATCCTAAACTCGTCCAGATTCCCATCCAGATTTGACAGGGCTCCGGTATATCATAGATTGCCAGAAATTCCTCCATTGGAACTCGACGAAATTTTCCAGGGTTGTTGTAGACTCGATTCCGCACAATTCCACCGAAGCGATCGTTAAAGCGACGCTCGAGGAGGCGGTGGCGGCGGATACGCATTCGTTGTCCGGAAAAACAGCACGGTCGCCCGAGGACAATGTTGACGTTGAGCCCCCGAGCTCCATGGACGATTCCTCCATGATCTTGATAGAGATCGGAGTTTGTGTTGATGAAGGCCCTCATCCGAACATGGTGATCCGAACACGGGGTGCAGTTCTTGGTCGAACCAAGGTGACCAGTCGAGCTGGTGACGAAGATGCCGAAGTCGCAGTTGATCTGCAGGCGAGCCATCGATCCTTTTGTCGATCACACAGCGGAACTCTCAATGAAAGCACCGATGTTGGTGTCAAAACCGGCGGATCTCGGGTAGGGGGTCCCGAACTGTGCGTCTAGGATCGATGGTAACAGGAGGCAGGGGACACGAAGTTTTACCCAGGTTCGGGCCCTCTTGATGGAGGTAAAACCCTATGTCCTGCTTGATTAATATTGATGATATGGGTAGTACAAGAGTTGATCTACCATGAGATCGTAGAGGCTAAACCCTAGAAGCTAGCCTATGGTATGATTGTATGTATATGTGATCTATCGACTAGCCTGGCCCTGGTTTATATAATGCACCAGAGGCCTAGGTTAACAAGATTCCTAGCCGAATACGCCGGTAGGGAGAAGTCCTTGTCTTGATCGCCAAGTCTTGTGGAATCTTCCTTGTATGCGGCAGTTGTCCGAACTGGCCCATGAGTATACGGCCACGGGGGTCCTCGGCCCAATCTATCAGATCGGGAGATGATGTGTTGAGTACCCCCTAGTCCAGGACACCGTCAATAGGAAAAGCCAATACTATTAAAAGGGGATGAAGTGTTGCTTAATGGCTTGCTTGCTTAAAATGCTTAGTGATATGCTCCAAAAACCCTCAAGCACTTTCTCATATCCACATATGTTCCAAACCAAAAGTCAAACTCGGCCCCACCAAAATGTTCTATCCGGCGCCACTGAGTTCACTTGACATAGCCACTGCCAGAAACCCTAGTCACTTTGGTCTCACTGATAAGGATCTCGGTCTCACCAGGATGGGGTTACAAACTCTCTGTTTCCTTTCGTAACGTTTTAGTCCAATCGAGATGAGCGATCTGTCCCACCGAGTTCGCAATGCAAACTCTCTGTTTCCCTTTCGTAACAGTTCGGTCTCACCGAAATGAGCGAATCGGTGCCACCGAGTTTGCCTGACCAACTCTCTGGTTAGCTTATTACCAAAGTCGGTCCTACGAACTTTGTGTAATCGGTCTCGCCGAGATTACGTTATGCCCTAATGATAGGTCTCCAACGTATCTATAATTTCCATGCTATTATATTCTCTGTTTTGGATGTTTAATGGGCTTTAATATGCACTTTTATATTATTTTTGGGACTAACCTCTTAACCGGAGGCCCAGTGCGAGTTTCAGTTTTTTGCCTATTTTAGTGTTTCGCAGAAAAGGAATATCAAACGGAATCCAAACAGAATGAAACTCTCGCGAGGATCTTTCTTGAAGTAAACGCAAACCAGGAGACTTGGAGTTGAAATCTGGAACTCCGCGAAGCTTCCACGAGGCAGGAGGACGCGCCCCCATCCTCGTGGGCCCCACGAAGCTCCACTGACATACTTCTTTGCCTATATATACGCTTATACCCTAAAAACATCTGGGGGAGCAACGAAACCACTTTTCCACCGCCGCAACCTTATGTACCCGTGAGATCGCATCTGGGGCCTTTTCCGGCGATCTGCCAGAGGGGATTCGATTATGGAGGGCTTCTACATCAACACCATAGCCTCTCCGATGATGTGTGAGTAGTTTACCACAGACCTTCGGGTCCATAGTTATTAGCTAGATGGCTTCTTCTCTTTGTGGTTCTCAATACAAAGTTCTCCTCAATGTTCTTGGAGATCTATTTGATGTAATACTTTTTACGGTGTGTTTGCCGAGATTCGATGAATTGTGGATTTATGATCAAGTTTATCTATGAACAATATTTGGTTCTTCTCTGAATTCTTATATGCATGATTTGATATCTTTACAAGTCTCTTTGAATTATCGGTTTAGTTTGGCCTACTAGATTGATCTTTCTTGTAATGGGAGAAGTGCTTAGCTTTGGGTTCAATCTTGTGGTGTCCTTTCCTAGTGACAGTAGGGGCAGCAAGGCACGTATTGTATTGTTGCCATCGAGGATAAAAAGATGGGGTTTATATCATATTGCTTGAGTTTATCCCTCTACATCATGTCATCTTGACTAAAGCATTACTCTGTTCTTATGAACTTAATACTCTAGAAGCATGTTGGATAGCGGTCGATGTGTGGACTAATAGTAGTAGATGCAGAATCATTTCGGTCTACTTAGCATGGACGTGATGCCTATATTTCATAATCATTGCCTAGATATTCTCATAACTATGCGCTCTTCTATCAATTTCTCGACAGTAATTTGTTCACCCACCGTAATACTTGCTATCATGAGAGAAGCCACTAGTGAAACCTATTGCCCCGGGGTCTCTTTCTTATTATATTGCATCTCTTTTATTTACATCGCATCTCGTTTACTATTTTGCAATCTATACAACAAAAATACCAAAAATATTTATCTTACTATATTTATCAGATCTCACTTTCGTTGACTTGTGTATTTTTGCAGGTACTAAGTGACTTGTGTATTTTTGCAGGTACTAGGTGACTTGTGTGTTATCTCCTTTTGGATTGATACCTTGGTTCTCAAAAACTGAGGGAAATACTTACGCTACTTTGCTGCATCACTCTTTCCTCTTCAAGGGAAAACCAACGCATGCTCAAGAGGTAGCAAGAAGGATTTCTGGCGCCGTTGCCAGTGAGATCTACGCTCAAGTCAAGACATACCAAGTACCCACCATAAACTCTTCTTCCTCGCATTACATTATTTGCCATTTGCCTCTCATTTTCCTCTCCCCCACTTCACCTTTACCCTTTTCTTCGCCCTTCTTCCGTTCGATCTTTTGTTTGCTTGTGTTACCATGTACCTTCATTTTGCTTGCATCTTCGCTTGCTAAAATTTTATGGATCCTCATCCACTTGCTAATCTCTTTAATAGATCCAATTATGATGAACCTATTGCTAGTGAGTTGAGTGCACTAGATTATCTTTATGAGGTTTTGCTTGAAATTCGTGAATGTGAAAAGTGTGATGAATTACTTTATGAAGCGATTCATGATAGATCTTTTGATAAAAAGCATGATTGCAATGATTTTCTTATAAATTCTATTAATGTAAATTGTGCTAATAATATGCAAAACCCTAAGCTTGAGGATGCTAGTTTTGCTATGTCCACTACTTGTTGCAATGATCATGATTGTGGTGATAGTGCTTCTTATGATCTTAAAATTTTATTTCAGCCCCATGATGAATATAATGTTTGCAATAACATTGAAAGTGGGTTTGGAAGAGTGTCAACTTTAGATCCCACATATTTGGAGAATGTTCAATCTTATGAAGTTTTTAATAAACGTGGGTTTGGAGAGGTCATGACTTTAGTTAATGTTAATCCCACTATTTTGGAAGAGTGTCAACTTTGCATACATGTGGATCGTGTTAAGAATATGTTTTGTGATAGCTATATTGTTGAATTTTCTTATGATCCTAGATGTAATTATTATGAGAGAGGAAAATATGGTTGTAGAAATTTTCATGTTACTAGATTACCTCTCGTCATGTTGAGATAGCTATTGTTTCTTTTTTCTTCCATGCATATGCTAGTTTTTGCTTGCCTTGATAATTTGTTTGCCTATAAGATGCCTATGCATAGGAAGTATGTTAGACTTAGATGTGTTTGTCATGTGTTTTATTATGCTCTCTTTGTGCTTCAATTCTTTTCTTTCATGTGGGCATCATTGAAATCTCTTTGCCTAGCTAGGGGCGTTAAACGATAGCGCTTGTTGGGAGGCAACCCAATTTTATTTTTGTTCTTTGCTTTTTGATCCTGTTTAGTAATAAATAATTTATATATCCTGTGTTATGATTGTGTTTTTTATGTTTTAATTAGTGTTTGTGCCAAGTAAAACCTTTAGGATCTTCTTGGGTGATTGTTGTTTGATCTTGCTGATAAGAACAGAAAGCATGTGCTCATGAAAATAATTTTCATTTTTTACCAGGGAACGATAAAATACCAATTCCAGCTGCAGTAGATAAATATACAAATTATTTAGGTCTTCCTAATTTTTCAGAATTTTTGGAGTTACATAAGTATTCGGAACCTCCAGATTTCTATAGACTGTTCTGTTTTGACAGATTCTGTTTTTCATGTGTTGGTTGCTTATTTTGATGAATCTATGGCTAGTATCAGGGGGTATGAACCATAGAGAAGTTGGAATACAGTAGGTTTAACAATAATATAAATAAATAATGGGTTCATTACAGTACATTAAAGTGGTGGTTTGTTTTCTTATACTAACGGAGCTCATGAGATTTTTTGTTAAGTTTTGTGTTGTGAAGTTTTCAAGTTTTTGGGTAAAGATTTGATGGATTTTGGAACAAGGAGTGGCAGGAGCCTAAGCTTGGGGATGCCCAAGGCACTCCAAGGTAAAATTCAAGGACAACTAAAAGCCTAAGCTTAGGGATGCCCCAGAAAGCATCCCCTCTTTCGTCTTCGTCTATCGGTAACTTTACTTGAGGCTATATTTTCATTCACCACATGATATGTGTTTTGCTTGGAGTGTCTTGTATGATTTGATTCTTTGATTTTTAGTTTACCAAAATCATCTTTTCTGTACATACCTTTTGAGAGAGACACACATGAATCGGAATTTATTAGAATACTCTATGTGCTTCACTTATATCTTTTGAGCTAGGTAATTTTGCTCTAGTGCTTCACTTATATATTTTTAGAGCACGGTGGTGGTTTTACTTTATAGAAATTATTGATCTCTCAAGCTTCACTTATATTATTTTGAGAGTATTTTAGAACAGCATGGTAATTTGCTTTGGTTTTGAAATTAGTCCTAATATAATGGGCATTCAAGATGGGTATAATAAAAACTTTCATATAGAGTGCATTGAATAGTTTAATACTTGAAAATTGTTTTGAGATATAAAGATGGTAATATTAGAGTCGTGCTAGTTGAGTAATTGTGAAATTGAGAAATACTTGTGTTGAGGTTGGCAAGTCCCGTAGCATGAACGTATGGTAACCATTGTGTGACAAATTTTAAGCATGAGGTGTTCTTTGAGTGCCTTCCTTATGAGTGGCGGTCGGGGACGAGTGATGGTCTTTTCCTACCAATCTATCCCTCTAGGAGCATGCGTGTAGTGCTTGGTTTTGATGACTTGTAGATTTTTGCAAAAAGTATGTGGGTTCTTTATGACTAATGTTGAGTTCATGGATTATACGCACTCTCACCCTTCCACCATTGCTAGCCTCTCTTGCGCCGCACAACTTTCGCCGGTACCATAAACCCATCATTTACCTTCCTCAGAACAGCCACCATACCTACCTATTATGGCATTTCCATAGCCATTCCGAGATATATTGCCATGCAACTTTCCACCGTTCCGTTTATTATGACAGGCTTCATCATAGTCATATTGCTTTGCATAATCAAGTAGTTGACATCGTATTTGTGGCATGGCCGCCATTCATAATTTTTTATACATGTCACTCTTGATTCATTGCACATCCCGATACACCGCCGGAGGCATTCACATAGAGTCATATTTTGTTCTAAGTATCGAGTTGTAATTCTTGAGTTGTAAGTAAATAAAAGTGTGATGATCTTCATTATTAGAGCATTGTCCCATGTGAGGAAAGGATGATGGAGACTATGATTCCCCCACAAGTCGGGATGAGCCTCCGGATGAAAAATAAATAAATAAATAAATAAATAAAGAGGCCATAAAAGGGAAGAAGGCCCAAACAAAAAAATAAATGAGAGAAGAAGAGAGAAGAGGCAATGTTACTATCCTTTTTCCACACTTGTGCTTCAAAGTAGCACCATGATCTTCATGATAGAGAGTCTCTTATGTTGTCACTTTCATATACTAGTGGGAATTTTACATTATAGAACTTGGCTTGTATATTCCAATGATGGGCTTCCTCAAATTTCCCGAGGTCTTCGTGAGCAAGAAAGTTGGATGCACACCCACTTAGTTTATTTTGTTGAGCTTTCATACACTTATAGCTCTAGTGCATCCGTTGCATGGCAATCCCTACTCACTCACATTGATGTCTATCGATGGGCATCTCCACAGCCCATTGATACGCCTAGTTGATGTGAGACTATCTTCCTCCATTTTTGTCTTCTCCACAACCACCATTCCATTCCACCCATAGTGCTATGCCCATGGCTCGCGCTCATATATTGCGTAAAAGTTGAAAAAATCTGAAAAGGCTAAGTATGAAACAATTTCTTGGCTTGTCATCGCGGTTGTGCATGTTAGGAGCATTTTGTGTGACGGAGATGAAGCATGGCCAAACTATATGATTTTTTAGGGATGAGCTTTATTTGGCTATGTTATTTTGAGAAGACATCATTGCTTGGTTAGTATGCTTGAAATATTATTATTTTTATGTCAATACTAAACTTTTGTCTTGAATCTTTTGGAACTCAAAATTCATGCCACAATAAAGGAAATTGCATTGAAAATTATGTTAGGTATCATTCCACATCAAAAAATTTGTTTCTATCATTTACCTACTCGAGGACGAGCAGGAATTAAGCTTGGGGATGCTTGATACATCTCCAACGTATCTATAATTTTTGAGTGTTCCATGCTATTATATTATCTATTTTGGATGTTTAATGGGCTTTAATATGCACTTTTATATTATTTTTGGGACTAACCTATTAACCGGAGGCCCAGTGCCAGTTTTCGTCTTTTTTGCCTATTTTAGTGTTTCGCAGAAAAGGAATATCAAATGGAATCCAAATGGAACGAAACCTTCGTGAGGATCTTTCTTGGAACAAACACAAACCAGGAGACTTGGAGTTGAAGTCCGGAACTCCGCGAAGCTTCCATGAGGCAGGAGGGGGCGCCCAGGGGGTAGGCGCGCCCCCCACCCTCGTGGGCGCCACGGAGCTCCACCGACGTACTTCTTTCGCCTATATATACTCTTATACCCTAAAAACATTAGGGGGGAGCCATGAAACCACTTTTCCACCACCGCAAACTACTGTACCCGTGAGATCCCATCTGGGGCCTTTTCCAGCGATCTGCCAGAGGGGGATTCGATTACGGAGGGCTTCTACATCAACACCATAGCTTCTCTGATGATGTGTGAGTAGTTTACCATAGACCTTCGGGTCCATAGTTATTAGCTGGATGGCTTCTTCTCTCTCTCTTTGGTTCTCAATACAAAGTTCTCCTCGATGTTCTTGGAGATCTATTCGATGTAATACTTTTTGCGGTGTGTTTGCCGAGATCTGATGAATTGTGGATTTATGATCAAGTTTATCTATGAACAATTTGGTTCTTCTCTGAATTCTTATATGCATGATTTGATTTCTTTTCAAGTCTCTTCAAATTATCGGTTTAGTTTGGCCTACTAGATTGATCTTTCTTGCAATGGGAGAAGTGCTTAGCTTTGGGTTCAATCTTGCGGTGTCCTTTCCCAACGACAGTAGGGGCAACAAGGCACGTATTGTATTGTTTCCTGATACATCTCCAACATATCTATAATTTTTTATTGTTCCATGCTATTACATTGTCTGTTTTGGATGTTAATGGGCTTTATTTTACACTTGTATATTATTTTTGGGACTAACCTATTAACCGGAGGCCCAGCCCAAATTGCTGTTTTTTTGCCTATTCAGTGTTTCGTAGAAAAGGAATATCAAACGGAGTCCAAACGGAATGAAACCTTCGGGAACGTGATTTTTGGAACAAACGTGATCCAGAGGACTTGGAATGGACGTCAAGCAATCAACGAGGCGACCACGAGGCAGGGGGCGCGCCTACCCCCTAGGTGCGCCCTCCCCCCTCGGGGGCCCCGCGTTACTCCACCGACCTACTTCTTCCTCCTTTATATGTTCACATACCCTGCAAACATCCAGGAGCACCACGAAACCCTATTTCCACCACCGAAACCTTCTGTACCCAAGAGATCCCATCTTGGGGCCTTTTCCGGAGGTCCGCCGGAGAGGGCATTGATCACGAAGGGCCTCTACATCAACCCCATGGCCCCTCTGATGATGTGTGAGTAGTTTACTTCAGACCTTCGGGTCCATAGCTAGTAGCTAGATGGCTTCTTCTCTCTCTTTGGATCTCAATACAAAGTTCTCCTCGATTCTCTTAGAGATCTATTCGATGTAATCTTCTTTTGCGGTGTGTTTGTCGAGATCCGATGAATTGCGGGTTTATGATCAAGTCTATCTATGAACAATATTTGAATCTTCTCTGAATTCTTTTATGTATGATTGGTTTATCTTTGCAAGTCTCTTTGAATTATCAGTTTGGTTTGGCCTACTAGATTGATCTTTCTTGCAATGGGAGAAGTGCTTAGCTTTGGGTTCAATCTTGCGGTTCTCGATCCCAGTGACAGAAAGGGAAACGACACGTATTGTATTGTTGCCATTGAGGATAAAAAGATGGGGTTTACATCATATTGCATGAGTTTATCCCTCTACATCATGTCATCTTGCTTAAGGCGTTACTCTGTTCTTATGAACTTAATTCTCTAGATGCATTCTGGATAGCGGTTGATGTGTGGAGTAATAGTAGTAGATGCAGGCAGGAGTCGGTCTACTTGTCATGGACGTGATGCCTATATACATGATCATGCCTAGATATTCTCATAATTATTCACTTTTCTATCAATTGCTCGACAGTAATTTGTTCACCCACCGTAATATTTATGCTATCTTGAGAGAAGCCACTAGTGAAACCTATGGCCCCCAGGTCTATTTTCCATCATACAAGTTTCCAATCTATTTTATTTTGCAATCTTTACTTTCAATCTATATCATAAAAATACCAAAAAAATTATCTTATTATTATCATCTCTATCAGATGTCACTCTTGCAAGTGGTCGTGAAGGGATTTACAACCCCTTTATTGCGTTGGTTGCGAGGTTCTTATTTGTGTGTGTAGGTACGAGGTGACTCGCACATGGTCTCCTACTGGATTGATACCTTCGTTCTCAAAAACTGAGGGAAATACTTTTGCTGCTTTACTGCACCACCCTTTCCTCTTCTAGGGAAAACCAATGCAGTGCTCAAGAGGTAGCAAGAAGGATTTCTGGCGCCGTTGCCGGGGAGATCTACGCCAAGTCAAGACATACCAAGTAACAATCACAACTCTTATCCTTCGCATTACATTATTTGCCATTTGCCTCTCGTTTTCCTCTCCCCCACTTCACCCTTGCCGTTTTATCCGCCCTTTTTCCGTTTGCCTTCTTCCCGTATGTATCTTTCTTTGTGTTTCCATGGGCCTTCTATTTGCTTGCACCTTTGCTTGCTAAAAATCTATTGATATGGATCCACTTAAAGTGTTCTACTTGGATCATCTTCGATCCTTATGCGCTCGTGTTGAAACCCCAACTAGCCTACTTGATGGGAAATATTTAGATGAGCATGCTCATTTTGTGCGTCACCGTTTGTCTGAAAAAGGGAGACTCTTATGGGATCAAATAAACAGATTGCTATGTTATGCTTGGAATCTTTGTGAAATTTGTGATCTTACTTGTTCCTCTAAGAACCCTAAAAAACACCCCCCTACCTATGTGAGTTTAATGATAATGAAATCTTATCTTCTTATGCAAAGGGTGTTTATAGTTACTATGATATGGAACAAATTGAAGAATTTGTTGCTTTTAAGGGTTCTTATGAAGTTGCTTCTTTGATTGAAAAGTATGATATTACTCTCTATGAATCTGAAAATTTTGACATACTTAAATATTGCTATGCAAACTATGCTCATAATGTCTATGTCAAAGAATTTATTGAAAGAATGTCCGTTGCTTTGGAAGAAAATAATGATATGCATGAATCTATAGATAATTATGATTCCGATGATTTGATTGAAATATCCCTTGATGAACATGATGCTTGCTATTCTTGTGGCCATGATGCCAATATTTATGAAGATGAATTTGTTATAGTTCCTTATGTTAAACATGAGATCGTTGCTATTGCACCCATACTTGATAGTTCCTTCGATGAAAAGCATGATTGCAATGATGTTATTATAAACTCTCTTAATGTCAATTGTGTTAATGATATGAAAAACCTCAAGCTTGGGGATTCTAGTTTTGTTATGACTACCATTTGTTGCAATGATCATGATTGGGGTGATTCTTCTTTTGATCTTGAAAATTTATTTAAGCCACATGATGAATATGAGATTGATAATAGTGTTTGCAATATTACTGAAAGTGGGTTTGTAAGAGTGTCAACTTTAGATCCCACATATTTGGAGAATGTTCAATCTTATGATTTTTTTTTATAAAAGTGGGTTTGGAGAGGTCATGACTTTAGTTAATGTTAATCCCACTATTTTGGAAGAGTGTCAACTTTGCATACATGTGGATCTTGTTAAGAACATGTTTTGTGATATCTATATTGTTGAATTTGCTTATGATCCTACATGTGATTATTATGAGAGAGGAAAATATGGTTGTAGAAATTTTCATGTTACTAAACTACCTCTCGTTATGTTGAGATTGCTATTGTTTCTTTCCGCTTCCTTGCATATGCTAGTTTTTGCTTTCCTTGATAATTTTTTTGCCTGTAAGATGCCTATGCATAGGAAGTATGTTAGACTTAGATGTGTTTGTCACATGTTTCATGATGCTCTCTTTGTGTTTCAATTATTATCTTTCATGTGAGCATTGTTGAAATTTTATGCCTGGCTAAGGGCGTTAAACGATAGCGCTTGTTGGGAGGCAACCCAATTTTATTTTTATGTCTTGCTTTTTTCTCATGTTTAGTAATAAATAATTTATCTAGCCTCTGTTTTGGTTGTGTTTTTTGTGTTTAATTAGTTTTTGTGCCAAGTAGAACCACTGGGAAGACTTGGGGAAAGTCTTTTTGATCTTGCTGTAAAAAACAAAAACTTTAGTGCTCACGAGAATTGTTGCCATTCTTTTACTGGAGAGTGTTATTTAGTTAATTATTTTTTCAGATGATTAATAGATAAATTCCTCATGTCCAGCAATTTATTTTAGAATTTTTGGGGTTCCAGAAGTATTCGAAACCTATATATTACTACAGACTGTTCTATTTTTGACAGATTTTGTTTTTCATGTGTTGTTTGCTTGATGAATCTATGGCTAGTAATAGAGTTTATGAACCATAGAAAAGTTGGAATACAGTAGGTGTAACACCAATACAAATCAAGAATGAGTTCATTAAAGTACCTTGAAGTGGCGGTTTGTTTACTTTTACTAACGGAGCCCACGAAGATTTTCTTTTAAGTTTTGTGTTGTGAAGTTTTCAAGTTTTGGGTAAGGATTTGATGGATTATGGAACAAGGAGTGGCAAGAGCCTAAGCTTGGGGATTCCCAAGGCACCCCAAGGTAAAATCCAAGGACACCAAAAAGCCTAAGCTTGGGGATGCCCCAGAAGGCATCCCCTCTTTCGTCTTCATCTATCAGTAACTTTACTTGGAGCTATATTTTTATTCGCCACATGATATGTGTTTTGCTTGGAGCGTCTTGTATGATTTGAGTCTTTGATTTTTAGTTTACCACAATCATCGTTGCTGTACACACCTTTTGGGAGAGACACACATGAATTGGAATTTATTAGAATACTCTATGTGCTTCACTTATATCTTTTGAGCTATATAGTTTTTGCTCTAGTGCTTCGCTTATATCTTTTAGAGCACAGCGGTGGTTTTATTTTATAGAAATAATTGACCTCTCATGCTTCACTTATATCATTTTGAGAGTCCTTTAGAACATCATGGCAATTCACTTTGGTTATAAATTTTAAATGCTAAGAGAAGTTGGATGCTTGATAGATGGTTTTGAGATATAAAGGTGGTAATATTAGAAGTGTGCTAGTTGAGTAATTGTGAAATTGATGAATACTTGTGTTGAATTTGGCAAGTCCCATAGCATGCACGTATGGTGAACATTATGTGACAAATTTGAAGCATGGGGTGTTCTTTGATTGCTTTCCTTATGAGTGGCGGTCGGGGACGAGCGATGGTCTTTTCCTACCAATCTATCCCCCTAGGAGCATGCGCGTAGTTCTTGGTTTTGATGACTTGTAGATTTTTGCAATAAGTATGTGAGTTCTTTATGACTAATGTTGAGTCCATGGATTATACGCACTCTCACCCTTCCACCATTGCTAGCCTCTTCGGTACCGTGCATTGCCCTTTCTCACCTTGAGAGTTGGTGCAAACTTCGCCGGTGCATCCAAACCCCGTTATATCATACGCTCTATCACACATAAGCCTCCTCATATCTTCCTCAAAACAGCCACCATACCTACCTATTATGGCATTTCCATAGCCATTCCGAGATATATTGCCATGCAACTTTCCACCGTTCCATTTATTATGACACACATCATCATTGTTATATTGCTTTGCATGATCATGTAGTTGACATCGTATTTGTGGCAAAGCCACCGTTCATAATTTTTTCATACATGTCACTCTTGATTCATCGCAATCCCGGTACACCGCCGGAGGCATTCACATAGAGTCATATTTTGTTCTAAGTATCGAGTTGTAATTCTTGAGTTGTAAGAAAATAAAAGTGTGATGATCATCATTAGAGCATTGTCCCATGTGAGGAAAGGATGACGGAGACTATGATTCCCCCACAAGTCGGGATGAGACTCCGGACAAAAAAAAGAAAGAAAGGAGGCAAAAAAATAAGAAGGCCCAAATAAAAAAAGAAAAAAATAATAAATACATGAGAGAAAAAGAGAGAAGGGACAATGTTACTATCCTTTTTTCCACACTTGTGCTTCAAAGTAGCACCATGATCTTCATGATAGAGAGTCTCTTATTTTGTCACTTTCATATACTAGTGGAAATTTTTCATTATAGAACTTGGCTTGTATATTCCAATGATGGGCTTCCTCAGATGCCCTAGGTCTTCGTGAGCAAGCAAGTTGGATGCACACCCACTTAGTTTCAATGATGAGCTTTCATATATTTATAGCTCTAGTGCATCCGTTGCATGGCAATCCCTACTCCTTGCATTGACATCAATCGGTGGGCATCTCCATAGCCCATTGATTAGCCGCGTCAATGTGAGACTTTCTCCCTTTTTGTCTTCTCCCACAACCTCAATCATCATATTCTATTCCACCCATAGTGCCATGTCCATGGCTCGCGCTCATATATTGCGTAAAAGCTGAAAGAGTTTGAAAAGGCTAAGTATGAAACAATTGCTTGGCTTGTCATCGGGGTTGTGCATGATGAGAGCATTTTGTGTGACGAAAATGAAGCATGGCCAAACTATATGACTTTGTAGGGATAAGGTTTCTTTGGCTATGGTATTTTGATAAGACATAATTTCTTGTTTAGCATACTTGGAGTATTACTATTTTTATGTCAACAATAAACTTTTATCTTGAATCTTTCGGATATGAACATTCATGCCACAATAAAGAAAAATACATTGAAGAATATTCTAGAAATAATTCCACATCAAAAATTCTGTTTCTATCATTTACCTACTCGAGGACGAGCAGGAATTAAGCTTGGGGATGCTGATACGTCTCCAACGTATCTATAATTTTTGATTGTTCCATGCTATTATATTATCTGTTTTGGATGTTAATGGGCTTTATTTTACACTTTTATATTATTTTTGGTACTAACCTATTAACCGGAGGACCAGCCCAAATTGCTATTTTTTTGCCTATTTTAGTGTTTCGTAGAAAAGGAGTATCAAACGGAGTCCAAACGGAATGAAACCTTCGGGAACGTGATTTTTGGAACAAACATGATCCAGAGGACTTGGAGTGGACGTCAAGCAATCAACGAGGCGGCCACGGGGCAGGGGTGCGCCCTCCCCCTCGTGGGCCCCTCGTTGCTCCAGCGACCTACTTCTTCCTTCTATATATGTTCACATACCCCGCAAACATCCAGGAGCACCACGAAACCCTATTTCCACCGCCACAACCTTCTGTACTCAAGAGATCCCATCTTGGGGCCTTTTTCGGAGGTCCGCCAGAGAGGGCATTGATCACGGAGGGCCTCTACATCAACTCCATGGCCCCTCTAATGATGTGTGAGTAGTTTACTTCAGACCTTCGGGTCCATAGCTAGTAGCTAGATGGCTTCTTCTCTCTCTTTGGATCTCAATACAAAATTCTCCTTGATTCTCTTAGAGATCTATTCGATGTAATCTTCTTTTGCGGTTTGTTTGTCGAGATCCGATGAATTGTGGGTTTATGATCAAGTCTATCTATGAACAATATTTGAATATTCTCTGAATTCTTTTATGTATGATTGGTTTATCTTTGCAAGTCTCTTCGAATTATCAGTTTGGTTTGGCCTACTAGATTGATCTTTCTTGCAATGGGAGAAGTACTTAGCTTTGGGTTCAATCTTGCGGTGCTCGATCCCAGTGACAGAAAGGGAAACGACATGTATTGTATTGTTGCCATCGAGGATAAAAAGATGGGGTTTACATCATATTGCATGAGTTTATCCCTCTACATCATGTCATCTTGCTTAAGGTGTTACTCTGTTCTTATGAACTTAATACTCTAGATACATGCTGGAGAGCAGTCGATTTGTGGAGTAATAGTAGTAGATGCGGGGCAGGAGTCGGTCTACTTGTCATGGACGTGATGCCTATATACATGATAATGCCTAGATATTCTCATAATTATTTGCTTTTCTATCAATTGCTCGACAGTAATTTGTTCACCCACCGTAATATTTATGCTATCTTGAGAGAAGCCACTAGTGAAACCTATGGCCCCCGGGTCTATTTTCCATCATACAAGTTTCAAATCTATTTTATTTTGCAATATTTACTTTCAATCTATATCATAAAAACACCAAAAATATTTATCTTATTATTATCATCTCTATCAGAACTCACTCTTGCAAGTGGCCGTGAAGGGATTGACAACCCCTTTATCGCGTTGGTTGCAAGGTTCTTATTTGTGTGTGTAGGTACGAGGTGACTCATGCGTGGTCTCCTACTGGATTGATACCTTGGTTCTCAAAAGCCGAGGGAAATACTTACGCTTCTTTACTGCACCACCCTTTCCTCTTCAACTGAAAACCAACACAGTGCTCAAGAGGTAGCATTGCCATCGAGGATAAAAAGATGGGGTTTATATCATATTGCTTGAGTTTATCCTTGTACATCATATCATCTTGCCTAAAGCATTACTCTATTCTTATGAACTTAATACTCTAGATGCATGCTGGATAGCAGTCGATGTGTGGAGTAATAGTGGTAGATGCAGAATCGTTTCGGTCTACTTAACACCGACGTGATGCCTATATTTCATAATCATTGCCTAGATATTCTCATAACTATGCTCTCTTCTATCAATTGCTCAGCAGTAGTTTGTTCACCCACCGTAATACTTGCTATCATGAGAGAAGCCACTAGTGAAACCTATGGCCCCCGGGTCTCTTTCTTATTATATTGCATCTCTTTTATTTACATCGCATCTCGTTTACTATTTTGCAATCCATACAACAAAAATACCAAAAATATTTATCTTACTATCTTTATCAGATCTCACTTTCGCAAGTGACCGTGAAGGGATTGACAACCCCTTTATCGCATTGGTTGTGAGGTTCTTGATTGTTTGTGTAGGTACTAGGTGACTTGCATGTTATCTCCTACTGGATTGATACCTTGGTTCTCAAAAACTGAGGGAAATAGTTACACTACTTTGTTGCATCACCCTTTCCTCTTCAAGGGAAAACCAACACATTCTCAAGAGGTAGGACCTAACCCTAATGAAATCGGTTTCACCGAGTTGACATGTCAGTCCAACCGAAAAGCCTAACATTCACATTTTGAACTGAATTGGTCTGACCGAGTTTTCTAATTCGGTCCCACCGAGTTTGGTAAATTGTGTGTAACGGTTAGATTTTCTGTGGAGGCTATACATACCCCTCCACCCACTCTTCATTCGTGGAGAGAGCCATCAGAACGTGCCTACACTTCCAACATACATTTTCTGAGAGAGAACCACCTACTCATGTGTTGAGACCAAGATATTCCATTCCAACCATATGAATCTTGATCTCTAGCCTTCCCCAAGTTGCTTTCCACTCAAATCATCTTTCCACCAAATCCAAATCCATGAGAGGGAGTTGAGTATTGGGGAGACTATCATTTGAAGCACAAGAGCAAGGAGTTCATCATCATCACACCATCTATTACCTTTTGGAGAGTGGTGTCTCCTAGATTGGTTAGGTGTCACTTGGGAGCCTCCATCAAGATTGTGGAGTTGAACCAAGGAGTTTGTACGGGCAAGGAGATCGCCTACTTTGTGAAGATCTACCCTAGTGAGGCAAGTCCTTCATGGGCGATGGCCATGGTGGGATAGACAAGGTTGCTTCTTCGTGGACCCTTCGTGGGTGGAGCCCTCCATGGACTCGCGCAACCGTTACCCTTCGTGGGTTGAAGTCTCCATCAACATGGATGGACGATAGCACCACCTATCATAACCATGCCAAAAATCTCCATGTCTACACTGCTTTTGCTCCCTCCAAACTCCTCCCTTTACCTTCATGTGCAATGTTTTACATTCTGCTGCTATACTCTTGGACTTGCATGTGTAGGTTGATTGCTTGACTTGTGCTAAGTTGCTAAAATCTGGCAAGACTTAAAATTGGGACAAGGCTAGATTTTTATTTGGTCAAGTAGTCTAATCACCCCCCCCTCTAGACATACTTCCGATACTACAAGTGGTATTAGAGCTTTGGTCTCCATTTTCCTTGATTTCCGTACTTTGGCGATCATAGCCTTGGTTTCACAACCTAGGAGAGTATGGCGTCTAGCGAGGGAAATTACCACCGTAGAGGTCCTTACTTTGATGGTACTAATTTTGCTAGTTGGAAGCATAAGATGAAAATGCATATTCTTGGACATAACCCCGCCGTTTGGGCTATTGTGTGTATTGGCTTGTAAGGTGAATTCTTTGATGGGAGAGAACCGAACCGTGAATCTACCGCGGAAGTGTTGAAGATGCTGCAATACAATGCTCAAGCTTGCGATATCCTCTTCAATGGATTGTGCCCCGAAGAATTCAACAAAATCATCCATCTTGAGAATGCAAAGGAAATTTGAGATACTTTGATTGATATGCACGAGGGTATCGGCTCCGTTAAGGAATCCAAATTGGATGTGCTTCAAAGTCAACTTGAAAAGTTCAAAATGAAGGATGGTGAAGGTGTCGCTGAAATGTACTCTAGGCTTGCTCTCATCACAAATGAGATTGCCGGCTTAGGAAGTGAAGAGATGACCGATAGATTCATCGTCAAGAAGATTCTAAGAGCCTTGGATGGAAAATATGATACCGTGTGCACATTGATCCAAATGATGTCCAACTACAAAGATCTCAAGCCAACAGAAGTCATTGGAAGAATTGTTGCTCATGAGATGTCACTCAAGGATAAGGAAGAGCTTCACAACAAGTCAAGTGGTGCTTACAAAGCCTCATGTGATGCTCCCACATCATCAAGTGAGAAACAAGCCTTCAATGAGGAATTAAGCCTAATGGTGAAGAACTTCAACAAGTTCTACAAGAGTAGAAGCAAAGAAAGAAGTTCCAAGTCAAGGTCCTACAATGACAAAAGATCTTCTAGTCATGAGTGTAATTGATACAATTGTGGAAGACCCGGACACTACTCCAATGAGTGTACGGCTCCCTACAAAAGAAGAGAAGATTCACCCAAAAGGAGAAGCATAAGAGAGGAATCACCACCAAGAGAGAGAAGGAGTAGAGATGATCATTATGAACGAAGAACATCTCAGAGAAGCTAGGATTCAGAAAGGAAGGACAAATCATCAAGGAGCTACACAAAAAGAAGACATCAAGCTCATGTTGGTGAATGGGTATCCGGCTCCGACTCCGACAATCACTCCGAAAGAAGTTATCACTCCGAATATACTCAAGATGAAGGTGTTGCCAGTCTAGCACTTGTGTCAACCAACTCCTACGATATATTTGACTCATCAAATGAAGGAATTGGAAGATGCTTCATGGCTAAAGGCCCAAAGGTATCACACCCCGAGTATGTTGATTTCAATAGTGATGGATATGATTTGCTAGGTGAGGATGATTTACTTGTTGACAACTCCAGTGATGAAAACTATGATGAACTTGCTATTAATCATGCTAATCAAGAAAAAACGAATGACGATGATAAGAAGGAGATTGAGCATCTAACTAAAGAACTAAACACTCTTAAGTTAGCTCATGAAACTACCTTGGAAGGTCATCGAGAACTTTTAAAGACTCATGAGAAGTTACACTTTGAAAAGCTCAACCTTGAGCAAGAGCATGGGTTCTTAAAAGCAATCAATGATGATATTCGCAAGAAAAGTTCTTCTTACATTGCCGAGCGTTTACTCTTGTCTACTTATATGCCACAAGTGAAATCTAGCAACAAGAGTAAGAAAGATTCTTCTTCTAGTACTGGCAACAATCATGTTAAATCCAATATTGTTGCTTCTAGTAGTTCTCTTGATTCCACTAATGATTCTCTTAGCCAAGTTACACTTGAGCAAGAAAATAGCTTATTGAAGGGAATTATAGAGAAAGGTGTCTACAAGAGTCTTGCCGGAAGTAAGCAACTTGAGGAAATTGTACGCAAGCAAGGAAGGCACCGGAAGAATCAAGGTATTGGTTTTGAACGAAAGTTCAATGCCAATGGAGTTGAGTGGGAAGAAGATCAATACCCCAAGACGAAGTTTGTTCCTCAACAAGAGAAGTATGATCCTACTTCTTTCCAAGGGACACAAGCTCAAGATGATCTTCCACCACAAGACCACAAGCAAAAAGGCAAGGACAAGCTTCAAGAGGAGATTGATGCATTTGAAGAAGCTCCCAAGGCCTTGGTCAAGTGGGTTCCCAAGACTACATCAAGTACGACTACAACTCCAAGGGTTCCCATCAAGATGATGTGGATTCCGAAGAAGAAGAACTAGAGAGTTCTTGAGGGTGACTCCGCCAACATACTTCACTCATATCATTTTGGCAAGGACAAGTGCAAACAACTTCCACATCTTGCACTATTTCAAGGAGTCACAAACCCTCTTATTGGTAAGACAAGGGACAAGGTAACCTATTGCCTTCATGGATATCCTTGTTTGTTTCCTTGTGGGACTAACCTGTGTGGGTATTGAAATTCAACTCACTCCAATGGATTGCTCCAAATGATCTACTTCAACATTGAGCATCCACATCTTCAACACCTACATGAAGTCATCATCGACAAAACCCAAGGTTAGTTCATCCCTCTAAGGGGGATATCACATCTAGGAGGAGCTTTACTCTAATCAATTGAGCTAAAGCAACTCTAATGGTGTGAACACAACAATGCTTTATGTAAAAGTGGTAACCCCACTTGTGCTTAAACGATAAGTATGACCTACAATCAAATGTTCTCATTTGACTCCTAAGTCAATATACTCATATATAGATGACCTAGTCATCGCCAATTTCTTGATAGATGCTAGAGTGTTTGTGCATGCTTTGCCACATATTTCATTTGCCATTTTATTGTGTGAGCATGTTGATTGCATATTTTACTCATTCGAGGACATCCACTTGTTGTTTTGATTGATTGTCTCTTTATATTTTGCCAAGTGGATGGACAAGAATGCCTAAGAACCTCCTCTAGCTATCTATGATTTTCTCGTCTCAAACTCTATTCATGCTACATCACAAAGTTTGATCAACTCAGATTCGAACCACTCCGTGTGAGGAGCACTCGGAGTCCCCGATTCATCATAGACTTTAACTTCCAAAACCTCTCTGCGCATTTTGGTATGACCGGTCCATCCACTTCGGTCACACCGAGTTCACTGAGTTGATCTAGGTTTTCAATCTCGATGCAACCGATTTGAACTTTTCGGTCACACCGAGTTGCAGTAATCGCTTGCGATTCTCCATCTCGGTGCCACCGAGTTGTTCCACTCGATCACACCGACAGGGTTAGGATATATATACCCACATGTGAGATTTTGGAAATTTCTTCAAAAAACTCCATCCCGCGTGTGTCCTGCTCTGCCGCCTCGGGTCTCCGGATCGTCTCCTCATCGCCAACCACCTCCCGCTGCTGGTCTCCGTCACCGTCAACGGGATTCTGCCCCGCCGTTGTCACCGTAGCGAACTCTCACCGAACTAGGGTATAAGTTCGACCCTTTGTGCTAATTCCTTACTCTGATTCCTAGCACATTGGTTTACATGATCATTACCACATATGAAATCAATCTATCCAGAGAAAACTTCCTTTAGGTTAGGTTTGATTCAAAAATTTAGGGTTAGGTCTCCGCCGAACTCATCTCGAACCGACCGAGTTGTAGAAATCGGTCTCACCGATTTGGCTTAGGCCATTGCACATGCATTTTTCGGTCTGACCAAAAATTGCAAATCGGTGCGACCAAGTGCAACTCTCTGTGAAACCCTAGCAATCTCGGAGCCCCCGAACTGTGACTTGGTCTGACCGAGTTCACTAGTTTAGACTCCAACAGTTGCTTCGGTATCACCGATTTAACAAATCGGTAGCTTCGAAATGATTTCTGTGGAGAACTAAAACTAAGTTTTTGACTCATTTATTTTGGAAAAACTCTGCACTTTGTGCTGCTCATCTACTCTACCTCATCTATATCTATTCACAGGGTTTGCTATCAGTTTGCTTGCCAGATTGTCTGACCAGAGTGATAGTTGGAACAAGTCAGAAGAGCAGGTGCAAATGAGTGAGGGCACTAGTCCCTCAAGCAGCTATGATGAGGGCAGCTGGAGCACTCCTAGTAATTTGCCCAAGGCAGCCACCAGATCAAGGAAGAAGAAAAACTTAGATTCTGAGGATGAGGACTATGTGGCTACAGAAGAGGAAGTTAGCTCCAAAAAGAAAGTGTTGAAGAAAGAATATGGTACTGTTGCAACAACAAAGCCTAGATTGCACAAGAAGGCCCCTGCCAAGAGGGTGCTTGTTGGGGAGATAACTATTGGGTTAACCCGCCCAGGAGGGGCCGAGTTAAGCCATGGAGGTTTATCAAGATGAAGCCCATAAAGATGTTCAAGATGGCATTTCACTATGAAGACTCGTTTAAAGGCCCAGAGCCCAAAGGCGGCTAGAAGCCCATGAGTGAAAACCGCCATGTATGTATGACTTGTATTGTAAGGCGTGTATATTTGGTCACCGAGCCGGACACATTGTTATGAGCCGCCTGGGACTCTGTAAGCCGTAGGGCGTCAACCTGTGTATATAAAGGGACGACCCAGCGGTGGTTTAGGGAAAGAGACAATAGATTGAAAGCTAGGTCAAGCGTATTCGCTCCCTGGCAATCGAGACATAAGCAATACCACCTCAAACTGGATTAGGCCTTTACCTTCATTGCAAGGGGCCAGACCAGTATAAACTTATGTGTCCTTTGTCCCGTTTAACCCCTTTAAGCTAACCTAGTGCGATGGCTCCATGACTAAGTCCTCACATGAGTACATCTGCCGTGACAAATCCACGACAGTTGGCGCCCACCATGGGGCCAGCGCACGGTGGTTTTGAGTTCTTGAAGGGTAACTTCGAAGGGGTCAAGGGATACGCTGTGGGCCGGATGACCAAGAGTCATCGCGACAAGCTCTACATCAACGATGCAGGCTGGGGCCCCGAGGCCGGCTCAATTAAGTATGGGTATCGGGTCCCATTCGGCGGAATCCACGTCTTCATCGACAAGATCGGCGAACCGGGCCCTGAGCGAGACATCTGCACCGACATCATCGAGACGGCTCAGCGTGCCATGTAACGTGCCTTCGTAGGATTCATCCATGGAGCTAAATTTGAGGAAGCATCTGTGTCTGGCGGTGAGACGGAGATCTACTCTGATGGTGACTCATCGACGGGCGAGACTACTTCTTTGTATCAATTGTAGGACGGCAGGCTTGGGGGTTGTTCCGATGGCCACAGTATTCAGGACCCCTATGAGCCGCCGAACCGGGTTGTGATTTTCATGGCCGGTACACAGCCAGTGCAGAATTATTCGACTGCAGCGGCAATGGTTTCGAGATCAGCAACAGCAACGGCAGCTGGGGCAGGAGGCCCTGTGCGCCCACCGGCTCAAGTTTTGGCGGATTTGCTGGATAATTTAACAACATTGTTGTCGGTCGGAACGACACCTATGGGATCACAAGAATCCCTACTGTGGTTAGTGGGGCGCGGGGTCGTAAGAAGAGCGGATCAAACAAATAGCACACGGTTCGTTTATCCAGGTTCGGGCCGCGAGGATGCGTAAAACCCTACTCCTGCTTTGGTGGATTGTATATCTATGTTCTTGAGCTAGCTATGGGGCGTGAGGAGCTCCAAAAAGCCGAATCCTTCCTGTGGTCGCCTCGGGCCTCCTTTTATAGAAAAAGGGGTTGCCACAGTGGCACACAGGAGGTGGAAAGGGTATAGTGCTGTGAGGTTATCCCTCGCATCACATGACAAGGCGCATTTAATGTGTCTTGCTTAGGTGTCCTTGCTTTATCAGGGACGGGGGAGAAACCTGTCTCGTCCGTCACTGCTCCTTCTTGTGTCGACACGCGCCCTGGCCAGCGACGCCTGTGATGCCACGTAGGTAGGCAGGCAGCTGAGGTGGCACAGTGGTGGGTCTTCACGGAGATCTGCATGCCGCCACGTAGGTGCCTGCCCAGCTGGTTGGGTCGGCAGCTACATGCATGCGGTGGTGGAGGTTTAGTCGGCGTGGGCCTGATGGTGGCCCTGTGGGTGTCCTAGGCAAAGGCCTTGCCGGGGCCCCAGCAAGGGTCTTGCCGAGGCGCCTGCTGTCATCCCCGGCAAGGCGCTTGCCGGGGGCCTTGTGGTCTTCCTCGGCTGGGATCCCGCCAAGGGTTGTCGTCTCCTTAGTGTGTATCTGATCTTGAATGTCTTCACAAAGATCTGCATGCCGCCACGGGGATGTCTCCCGAATCCTTGCCCTTTGGGGGCAGTGGACTCAAGGGTGATTTGCTCCGTAGGCGCGGGACGAGTTGCCGTGACAAGGTTCTTGTCGGGGCTGCTAGAACTGTCTCCTGGCAAGAATCTTGCCGGGGGAGTCCGCTTCGTCCCCTTTGCTCTTTGTGGTCTTGGCTTTGGCGTCGTTCTAGTTCTCTTGAGCTTCGGTCTTACCCTGGCTCACCTCCCTTGCCTTGCTTGGTGTGGTGGTATCCGCGGCTCAGACTTCCCGTGCACAGTTATAGGGGTACAAAAAGTGTACCCCTCTTTTTGTACACCGACAGGAGCCCCCGGGCCTGGGCCACACATAAGCGCAACGCGTTGTTGGGCTAGGCCCAAAAACGGTGCGCGGGCAGGCGGGGCGGTTTTTACCGCGGTAAGATTCTTCGCGCGCTACGCTTCCCACGATTCCCGCACGTGGCGCGGCGTGGGGAGGCGCGTGTGACGTGGGCGGCATGCGTGGGGTTGGTTCCCACAGGCATGCGTCACATCGTAGTAAAGGAGTGGTTCGCGCCTTCCCCATAAATGGAGGGAGGCATGGAGGCGCGGCCCATTTACTGAATGGGGCTGAGGTGCGGTCTTCAAGGCGTCCACTCCCCACGATCACGGGGTGGGAAACCGGGCCGTCGCTGGTTGGGGCGGCGGGTCAGTCCTGGCTCCCTGCGCCTTCCGTATCTTGATTGGCCGAGTGGGGCGGCCGAGCCCCAACCCCGATCCTTTATAAAGAGCGGGAGGGGGATGGCATCCCGCATTCTTTCATCTTCTTCTTCCTTCAGCTTCTGTTCCTCCCTTCCATCCGTCATGGAGAGAGGGAATCCCGGTCCTTCAACAGTGGCGGCGAGGGTCACCGCTCGACAACGCGTCCCTCCTTGCCCTGCGCCTGCGGTGGCAGAGCCAGCCTCGAGGGGAAGGGGGAGGGGGCGAGGACGTGGGCGAGGCCGGGGCGCTCGGGGAAGAGGAGGACGGGGTGGCGCGCCGGCCTCGCCTCCGCCAGCAGCTCCTCCTCCAATGGAGGGCCATGTTGGTGATGACCCTTGTGAGTTCTTCGTCAGGCTGCGCCGGCCGCCGTGTCGTCGCCTTCGTCTCCCGACTCCATTTGCACGGGAGATGGAGCTGGATCCGCCGAAATCGTTGCGGCTGCACATGAGGGGCTGCGTGATCAGTGGCACGCGGGTCCGCGTCGACTTCCCCGCCCCTCACGTGATGTATCTTCGTCGGGGATGGAAGACGTTTGCTCATATCCACCGCTTGACGGAGGGGCTCACTGTCCATTTTAAGCTGATGGAGGGTGGCCTTCTCTCCATCAAGGTCTTCGGGTGCTTTGGGACCCGTGCAAGGTGCTGCGTGGAGAGCTCTTCTGATAGTGAAGACTCCTCGGGCGGGAGTGACGAGGAGGACAGCGGCAGCGACGATGAGGGTAGTAGGCGGCAGGATGACGGGTCCGATTAGGTGTCGGGTGCCGCTCCGTGCAGCACCAGCGCCCCTGAAAGTGCAACTATCCCTAGGTGGTTTGGGTAATTCATAACAACATATAGCTCATTGAGCTAATGCTATTCCAAGATGATTATTTCAGGAAAGCTCAATGATTGGCATGGCATGGATGTGAAAGTGGAACCCTCAAAATGCTAAGGACAAAGGATTGGCTCAAGCTCAAAAGCTCAAGACTCTTCATTTTACATTTTAGTGATCCAAGATCACATTCAGTCCTTAGGAAAAGCCAATACTATCAAGGAGGGATGAGGTGTTGCTTAATGAGCCTCTTGCTTCATGTGCTTAGTGATATGCTCCAAAACCCTCAACTACTTTCCCATATCCACTTATGACCTAAACCCTAAGCCAAACTCGGTCCTACCGATTCTTTCTATCCGGCGCCACCGAGTTTCATTTGTCATAAGCCACTGCCAAACCCTAGCAAATCGGTTCTACCGATAGGGATCTCGGTCTCACCGAGATGGGATTGCAAACTCTCTGTTTCCCTTTCGTAACTTTTCGGTCTCACCGAAAGAGCGAATCGGTCCCACCGAGATTGCAATGTAAATTCAGTGTTTCCTTTTTGTAACTTTTCGGTCTCACCGAAAGAGCAAATCGGTCCCACCGAGTTTGCCTGACCAACTCTCTGGTTAGCTAATTACCAAATTTGGTCTCACCGAGTTTGTGTAATCAGTCTCACCGAGATTACGTTATGCCCAAACCCTAACCATATCGGTCCTACCGAGTTGCATGTCAGTCCCACCGAAAATCTCTAACGGTCACTAGGTTTACATTTTCGGTCCGACCGAGTTTGTTGATTCGGTCCCACCGAGATTGGAAAACTGTGTGTAACGGTTGGATTTTGTGTGGAGGCTATATATACCCCTCCACCTCCTCGTCATTCATGGAGAGAGCCATCAGAACACATACACAATTCCAACTCTTATGTTCTGAGAGAGAACCGCCTACTCATGTGTTGAGATCAAGACATTCCATTCCTACCATATGAATCTTGATCTCTAGCCTTCCCCAAGTTGCTTTCCACTCAAATCTTATTTCCACGAAATCCAAATCCTATGAGAGAGATTTGAGTGTTGGGGAGACTATCATTTGAAGCACAAGAGGAAGGAGTTCATTACCTACACACCATTTGTTACTTCTTGGAGAGTGGTGTCTCCTAGATTGGCTAGGTGTCACTTGGGAGCCTACGACAAGATTGTGGATTTGAACCAAGGAGTTTGTAAGGGCAAGGAGATCGCCTACTTCGTGAAGATCTACCGCTAGTGAGGCAAGTCCTGTGTGGGCGATGGCCATGGTGGGATAGACAAGGTTGCTTCTTCGTGGACCCTTTGTGGGTGGTTGCTTCTTCATGGACCCTTCGTGGGTGGAGCCCTATGTGGACTCGCGCAACCGTTGCCCTTTGTGGGTGGAGCCCTCTGTAGACTCTCGCAACCGTTACCCTTTGTGGGTTGAAGTCTCCATCAACGTGGATGTAGGATAGCACCACCTATCCGAACCACGGGAAAAACATCTGTGTCTCCAATTGCGTTTGAATTCTCCAAACCCTTCCCTTTATATTCTTGCAAGTTGCATGCTTTACTTTCCGCTGCCAATATACTCTTTGCATGCTTGCTTGAATTGTGTGATGATTGCTTGACTTGTCCTACAATAGCTAAACTCTGCCAAGAACTAAAATTGGGAAAAGGTTAAGTTTTTATTTGGTCAAGTAGTCTAATCACCCCCCTCTAGACATACTTTCGATCCTACAAGTGGTATCAGAGCTTTGCTCTCCATTTGCTTTGATCTCCATAGCTTTTGGTGATCATAGACTTGGTTTCACAACCTAGGAGAGTATGGCGTCTAGCGAGGGAAATTATCACCGTAGAGGTCCTTACTTTGATGGTACAAATTTTTCTAGTTGGAAGCATAAAATGAAAATGCATATTCTTGGACATAACCCCGCCGTTTGGGCTATTGTGTGTGTTGGTTTGCAAGGTGACTTCTTTGATGGAAAGAACCAAACCGTGAAGCTACCGCGGAAGAGTTGAAGATGTTGCAATACAATGCTCAAGCTTGTGATATTCTCTTCAACGGATTATGCCCCGAAGAATTCAACAAAATCAGCCGTCTTGAGAATGCAAAGGAAATTTGGGACACTTTGATTGATATGCACGAAGGTACCGACTCCGTCAGGGAATCCAAGTTGGATGTGCTTCAAAGTCAACTTGACAAGTTCAAAATGAAGGATGGTGAAGGTGTCGCTGAAATGTACTCTAGGCTCGCTCTCATCACAAATGAGATTGCCGGCTTAGGAAGTGAAGAGATGACCGATAGATTCATCATCAAGAAGATTCTAAGAGCCTTGGATGGAAAATATGATACCGTGTGCACATTGATCCAAATGATGCCCAATTACAAAGATCTCAAGCCAACGGAGGTGATCGGAAGAATTGTTGCTCATGAGATGTCACTTAAGGATAAAGAGGAACTTCACAACAAGTCAAGTGGTGCCTATAAAGCCTCATGTGAAGCCCCCACATCATCAAGTGAGAAACAAGACTTCAATGAAGAATTGAGCTTAATGGTGAAGAACTTCAACAAGTTCTACAAGAGTAGAAGCAAAGATAGAAGCTTCAAGTCAAGGTCCTACAATGACAAAAGATCTTCTAGTCGAGAGCGAAACTGCTACAGTTGTGGAAGACCCGGACACTATTCCAATGAGTGTACGGCTCCCTACAAGAGAAGAGAAGATTCTCCAAAAAGAAGAAGCAAAGAATCACCACCAAGAGAGAGAAGGAGTAGAGATGATCGTTATGAACGAAGATACTCACGGAGAAGCAAGGATTCGGAAAGGAAGGAAAAATCATCAAGGAGCTACACAAGACGAAGACATCAAGCTCATGTTGGTGAATGGGTATCCGGCTCCGACTCCGACAGCCACTCCGAGAGAAGTTATCACTCTGACTCCGAAGATACTCAAGATGAAGGTGTTGCCGGTCTAGCACTTGTCAACCAACTCCTACGACATATTTGACTCACCAAATGAAGGAATTGGAAGATGCTTCATGGCCAAAGGTCCTAAGGTAACACACGCCGAGTATGTTGATTTCAATAGTGATGAAGATGACTTGTTAGGTGATGATTTGCTTGTTGACAACTCTAGTGATGAATACTATGATGAAAGGTCAATTAATCATGCTAATCAAGATAAAACGAATGACAATGATAAGGAGAAGATTGAGGCTCTAACTAAAGAACTAAACACTCTTAAGTTAGCTCAGGAAACTATCTTCGAAGATCATCGAGAACTTTTAAGAGCTCATGAGAAATTACGCTTTGAAAAGCTCAATCTTGAGCAAGAGCATGAGTTCTTAAAAGCAATCAATGATAATCTCCGCAAGAAAAGTTCTTCTCACATTGCCAAGCGTTTACTCTTATCCACTTACATGCCTCAAGTCAAGTCTAGTAACAAGAACAAGAAAGATTCTTCCTCTAGTAGTAACAATGATCATGCTAAATCCAATATTGTTGCTTCTAGTAGTTCTCTTGATTCCACTAATGATTCTCTTAGCCAAGTTACACTTGAGCAAGAAAATAGCTTATTCAAGGGAATTATAGAGAAAGGAGTGTACAAAAGCCTTGCCGGGAGTAAGCAATTCGAGGAAATTGTGCGCAAGCAAGGAATGCACCGGAAGAATCAAGGTGTTGGTTTTGAACGAAAGTTCAATGCCAATGGAGTTGAGTGGGAAGAAGATCAATACCCCAAGACAAAGTTTGTTCCTCAACAAGAGAAGTATGATACTTCCTTCAAGGGGACACAAGCTCAAGATGATCTTCCACCACAAGACTACAAGCAAAAAGGCAAGGACAAGCTTCAAGAGGAAACTGATGCATTTGAAGAAGCTCCTAAGACCTTAGTCAAGTGGATTCCCAAGACTACTTCAAGTTCCACTTCATCAAGTACGACTACAACTCCAAGGATTCCCATCAAGATGGTGTGGATCCAAAAGAAGAAGAACTAAAGAGTTCTTGAGGGTGACTCCGCCAACATACTTCACTCTTATCATTTTGGCAAGAACAAGTGCAATCAACTTCCACATCTTGCACTAGTTCAAGGAGTCACAAACCCTCTTGTTGGTAAGACAAGGGACAAGGTAACCTAAAAGTTTTCATGGACATCATCTTGTGTGTGCATAACTCTATGTCTATGGATATCCTTGTTTGTTCCTTGTGGGACTAACCCGTGTAGGTATTGAAAGTGCAATTCACTCAAATGGATAGCTCCAAGTGATCTACATCAACATTGAGCATCCACATCTTCAACATCTACATGAAGTCATCATCGACAAAACCCAAGGTTAGTTCATCCCTCTAAGGGGGGATATCACATCTAGGGGGAGCTTTACTCTAAGACTTGAGCTAAAGCAACTCTAAAGATGTGAACACAACAATACTTTATGTAAAAGTGGTAACCCCACTTGAGCTTAAACGATGAGTATGACCTACGATCAAGTGTTCTCACTTGACTCCTAAGTCAATATACTCATATATAGATGACCTAGTCATCGCAAATTGCTTGATAGATGCTAGAATTGGTTGTGCATGCCTTGTCACATGTTTCATTTGCCATCTTATTGTGTGAGCATGCTGGTTGCATACTTTACTCATTCGAGGACATCCACTTGTTGTTTTGATTGTTTGGTTTTATTTCCTTTTGCCAAGTGGATGGACAAGAGTGCCTAAGAACCTCCTCTAGCTATCTATGCTTTTCTCGTCTCAAACTCTATTCATGCTGCATCACAAAATTTGATCAAGTCAGATTCGAACCACTCTGTGTGAGGAGCGCTCGGAGTCCCCGATTCGTCATAGACTTAAACTTCCAAAACCTCTTTATGATTCTCGGTCTGACCGATACCCCACTTTCGGTCCTACTGAGATCACTAAGTTGATCTAGGTTTTCGATCTCGGTGCAACCGATTTGAACATTTCGGTCACACCGAGTTTTAGTAATTGCTTGCAGTTATGAATCTCGGTGCCACCGAGTTGTTCCACTCGGTCACACCGACAGGGTCGGGCTATATATAGTCACAGGCAAAATTTTGGAAATTTCTCCGAACCCCTTCGCCCGCGCGATAGCCTGCTCTGCCAACGTGGTCTCCGGATCGTCTCCTCGCCGCCAGCCGCCTCCAGTCGCTGGTCTCCGTCGCCGTATACGGGAATTCTGCCCCGCCGTTGCCGCCGTAGCGAGTCTCCGCCGAACTAGGGTATGGACTCGATCTTTGTGCTATTCTCCAATCCGATTCTTAGCACATTGTGATCATCATGATTCTTGCCACGATTGAAACACTCCTATCCAGTCAATACAATCGTAGATTAGGTTTGATTCGAAAATTTTAGGGTTAGGTTTCCGCCGAAACCATCTCGGACCCACCGAGTTGAAAAACTCGGTCCCACCGATTTGGCTTATGCCATTGCACAAGTGAGACTCGGTCTGACCGAGAATTACTTATCGGTGTGACCGATTTTGGAACTCTGTGAAACCCTAGCAGTCTCGGTGCCACCGAACTGTGACTCGGTCCTACCGAGTTCACTAGTTTAGGTTCCAAAACTGCTTCGGTATCACCGAGTTTGAAAATCGGTAGATCCGAGATGATTTCAGTGGGAAACTAAAACTAAGTTTTTGGATCATTCTTTTTGCAAAAATCTCTGCATTTTGTGATGCTCATCCACTCTACCTCATCTATAAACTATTCACAGGGTCAGCAGTCAGCTTGTTCATCATGTCAGACCAGAGTGATAGCCAGAATGTGTCAGAACAGCAAGTGGTGATGAGTGAGGGCACTAGTCCCTCCAGCTCCTCAGATGATGGCAGCAGAAGTACCCCAAGCAATTTGCCAAAAGCTGCCACTCGACAGAGGAAGAAGAGAACTTCAGATTCTGAAGATGAAGATTATGTGGCAGAGGAAGAGGCCACATCAAAGAGAGTTGAGCCAGCTCAAGGCATAAAGCCAGGGATGAAGATCAAAAGGCCAGCAGGCAGGCAGCCTATGTCAAAGGCTAGAGCTTCAACTGAAAATCCTGCACCCAAAGAGCCAGTTGCTGCTGAAGGCAAGAAGAGGAAGGAAAGGGTCAAGAAGACCGTAGCCAGAGTGCTTGGAAAGGCTTCCATCATGGAAGAGGAAGAGGAAGAAGAGGTTGCTGCACCAGCACCTAAGGCACCTAAGCTTATGGGTGATGCTATCAGGACAGGGGCTGCTGCATCTAAGCCCAAAGAAGCACCCAAAGCTGCCTCCAAGCCCAAGTCTGCACCAAAGAGAAATACAAGGAGCATCCCAGCTGCTGAAAAGAACAAGGCCCCAGTGCCTGAAGCTGCAGAAGAAGAGGAAGAGAATGTTCTGAGAAAGCTCAAGCCCAAGATCCCAGACCACAACGATGCTCATCCTGTGGCTGAGGACATGAAGCTCAAGAGAGACTCAGGGCTGAGGAAGTGGAGAGAAGCAGACCCGTATGATTCAAGAAGGAGGACTGCCGTGGACTACAGATTTCACACCAAGGAACAGCAGGACTTCTATGAGACAGTGCTGCTAGATAAGAAGCCCATAGTTTGTGACATGAGATGGGTCGACTGGACCTACATGAAAGAAAATGAGGAACACTACCCTGAAGTGTATGACAGCTTTAGTGCGTGTGGAGTTGCAGACTTTGTTGGGCAGAAGCTCACAAAGTGGAACGAGGACCTAATCATGCAGTTCTACTCCACAGCACACTTCTATCCAGATGGGAGGATCACATGGATGTCTGAGGGTACGAGGTACCAATCTACAGTTGCTGAATGGGCTCAGCTGATCGATGCCCCAGAAGAGCAGGATGATGACTTGGATATCTATGCCAAGAAGAAGATGGACCACAACTCAATGTCCAACATGTACAAGGAGATTCCCAATGAAGCTCTTGATACTTTCAAGTTTGGGTCTGTGCATTATCTTCTGTCAGGGCTGCCAACTATAAATTGGATATTGAGGCACACTCTCTTGCCCAAGTCTGGAGATCACAAGATGATCAGAGGCCATGCAATCAATTTGCTTCATGTATTTGATGTGCCACAGAAATTCAAGGTCATGAGCCTCATAGTAGAGACTATCATGAGGACTGCAGCAGATCAGAAGAGGAGCTGTGGATATGCCCCACAAATTTAGGAGCTCATTAACTCCAAGATGGGCACAGGCATATACTTGTTGGACAAGGAACACTTGCCCATCTGTCCAGATTTTGAGGACAATCAAGTAGTCATGACTGAGAATGAGCCATCATTAGTTCAAGCACAAGCCAAGAAGGAGAAGGCGAGGAAGGAGAAAGCTGCCAAGATGCCTACTCAAGAGGAGGCATCTGAATATTTCTTGAAGACCAAACAAGAGCAGCTTGGTTACCTAATTGCATCCACCCTACGGATTGAGAAAGGACTAGCCACCCTAACTCAGAACCAGGCAAGCCTAGAGAGAATTATGGAACAAAAGTTCTATGACTTGGATGTCAAGGTGACAGAGATTCAGACTGCAGTGGAGTAGCTCCAGGATGACATGCAAGAGAGGAGAGGCAGGACTACCATTGATGCCTTTGCCAGAGTGCCACGAGGTCCGAGGTCGTCTGCCGTGCCAGTTGCTGACACTAGAGCCACCACTTCAGCACCAGCTACAGCCTCAGTTCCACCAGCTCCAGCATCTACTTCAGCTCCAACTCCAGCGTCTACTTCAGCGTCTACGGAAGCCTTCGTCCTTGGAGTGATCCGGACTCCACCACCACCTGAAGATCAAGCCTGAGCGTCGATCTGGCACTATGCATTTTCGAGGAACTTTTTGGTAACTTGTTGCCAAAGGGGGAGAAAAATGTATAGATCATAGGCTTCGAGAGAGAGTGTTGCTTTTATTCTCTCTTGCTTTATTTGGTGGTTTTTCGAACTTTGTTTGATTTTGAGTGCTTGAGATACCATGCTTGTGAGACATTGATGATCATGTGTTTGATCATAAGCTACACTTAATGTTTGCTTAATGCTATTATCTTATCTATCTTATGTGATCATTCACTATTCTTGGTGATGAGTGCATGTATTTCATTCTTAACATTTTAAGCGCTCCACCAAGATGTATGTGACATGGAATAGTAACCCATGACTCTAACTCCTTGTGCATTTGCAGTCCAAAGAAAATTTTAAATATGCACAAATTTAGGGGGAGCTCTTACTTGTCACATAATTCTCAAAGCGACGATATATTTCATGCTTATTATCATTTGTCGAAGCTTTGATCTATATGTTGTCATCAATTACCAAAAAGGGAGATTGAAAGTGCAACTATCCCTAGGTGGTTTTGGTAATTCATAACAACATATAGCTCATTGAGCTAATGCTATTCCAAGATGATTATTTCAGGAAAGCTCAATGATTGGCATGGCATGGATGTGAAAGTGGAACCCTCAAAATGCTAAGGACAAAGGATTGGCTCAAGCTCAAAAGCTCAAGACTCTTCATTTTACATTTTAGTGATCCAAGATCACATTCAGTCCTTAGGAAAAGCCAATACTATCAAGGAGGGATGAGGTGTTGCTTAATGAGCCTCTTGCTTCATGTGCTTAGTGATATGCTCCAAAACCCTCAACTACTTTCCCATATCCACTTATGACCTAAACCCTAAGCCAAACTCGGTCCTACCGATTCTTTCTATCCGGCGCCACCGAGTTTCATTTGTCATAAGCCACTGCCAAACCCTAGCAAATCGGTTCTACCGATAGGGATCTCGGTCTCACCGAGATGGGATTGCAAACTCTCTGTTTCCCTTTCGTAACTTTTCGGTCTCACCGAAAGAGCGAATTGATCCCACCAAGATTGCAATGTAAATTCAGTGTTTCCTTTTTGTAACTTTTCGGTCTCACCGAAAGAACAAATCGGTCCCACCGAGTTTGCCTGACCAACTCTCTGGTTAGCTAATTACCAAATTTGGTCTCACCGAGTTTGTGTAATCAGTCTCACCGAGATTACGTTATGCCCAAACCCTAACCATATCGGTCCTACCGAGTTGCATGTCAGTCCCACCGAAAATCTCTAATGGTCACTAAGTTTACATTTTTGGTCCGACCGAGTTTGTTGATTCGGTCCCACCGAGATTGGAAAACTGTGTGTAACGGTTGGATTTTGTGTGGAGGCTATATATACCCCTCCACCTCCTCTTCATTCATGGAGAGAGCCATCAGAACACATACACAATTCCAACTCATATGTTCTAAGAGAGAACCACCTACTCATGTGTTGAGATCAAGACATTCCATTCCTACCATATGAATCTTGATCTCTAGCCTTCCCCAAGTTGCTTTCCACTCAAATCTTCTTTCCACGAAATCCAAATCCTATGAGAGAGAGTTGAGTGTTGGGGAGACTATCATTTGAAGCACAAGAGCAAGGAGTTCATTACCTACACACCATTTGTTACTTCTTGGAGAGTGGTGTCTCCTAGATTGGCTAGGTGTCACTTGGGAGCCTCCGACAAGATTGTGGAGTTGAACCAAGGAGTTTGTAAGGGCAAGGAGATCGCCTACTTCGTGAAGATCTACCGCTAGTGAGGCAAGTCCTGTGTGGGCGATGGCCATGGTGGGATAGACAAGGTTGCTTCTTCGTGGACCCTTTGTGGGTGGTTGCTTCTTCGTGGACCCTTCGTGGGTGGAGCCCTGTGTGGACTCGCGCAACCGTTGCCCTTTGTGGGTGGAGCCCTCCGTGGACTCTCGCAACCGTTACCCTTTGTGGGTTGAAGTCTCCATCAACGTGGATGTAGGATAGCACCACCTATCCGAACCACGGGAAAACATCCATGTCTCCAATTGCGTTTGAATTCTCCAAACCCTTCCCTTTACATTCTTGCAAGTTGCATGCTTTACTTTCCGCTGCCAATATACTCTTTGCATGCTTTCTTGAATTGTGTGATGATTGCTTGACTTGTCCTACAATAGCTAAAATCTGCCAAGAACTAAAATTGGGAAAAGGTTAAGTTTTTATTTGGTCAAGTAGTCTAATCACCCCCCTCTAGACATACTTTCGATCCTACAGCCCCCATCATCCGTGTCGCCGGCTCCCTGAACTTCTCGGGGTCGTCTCCTTGGGCGGCTGGCGTTGGGAGGCTACGGAAGAGGAAGAGGGCGGGCGGCAAGGCCGTCAAGTCGGAGTACGCGGGCACCAATGCCTTCGACGCGTGCTGACGTCCAGCCGCCTCGTCTTCGAGCTCTGCTTCCGGCGCCGCCATCACCATCCAACCTTTGGACGGCCACCAAGATGTTCTCTTGGTGTCTTCTGCCACCCGTAGCTCGCCTAGGCGCTCCTTTTGTCCTTTTCGCCTCCTTGACCTGCCTCCTGAGGAGAGGGACAAGAAAGGGATTACGGGCACCTTATCTCTTTTTAGTTTGTAAGCCTTCAGGCCTTTGTTGAATTTAAAACTTGTAATCCCATCATTCATGTTTTTCATTCCCTATGGACTGTACCTGAGTGGAATGTTTTTTTAATGAAAAAGGGTTGCTTGCCGGGTCATTTGTTTGCGGGTGGAACCCACGACAAGGAGTAAATCCTTGATATCTTCAAGATAAACATTTCCTTGCCCGACAACAGGCCTTGCCGTCTCCCCACTTCGCTCGACCTTCCTCACGCCTTCGGTGGAGGCAGGGATGAGGCGGGTTCAAGCTCCTTGTTTCATCCTTTCGCTGCCGCGACTACGACCAAACTTGGCCCCAGGAACGAGCCCTAGGGCCTAGAGTTATGGGAGCACGGTAGCTTAGGGGAAAACGAGGTTTCACATACCTCAGTCCATAATGGAATGCATGATAAGGGATGAAGAACTTATCTGAAGCTGCAGTCCCCGGCAACCCTGGTTCGCCGTGGGTGAATCTTTGCTCTTGCAGCCCCCAGCAATACTGGCTTGCCGGGGGCTAGATGCTGGTCTGTTCCTCTTTTTTTTCTCCCCAAGTGGTTCGGCACGGATATCTGTGTGTCCTGTGAACCAAAGAAGACAAAAGAAAGACAAAGAGACGCACACTCGACCTCTAAGCTAGGGGTTAGTCGCCGCTAAGCACTATCAACCCTAACCAAGGACGAGACTCGACCTAGCATGCATGCTATAACTTAGGGCGCCAGCGCTTCATTTATTTATGCTCAGGGTCTGCGCCTGGCTTTGTACAAAGGGTTACATGCGTCATCGGCAAGGCTCGTACAAAAGGTGGCTTGCCGGGGGGCCTGGCAAGCCGCGCCTCACGGGTAAAACTTGCGAAGATGCTCAATGTTCCAGGAGTTACTCACCGGAACGGCATCTTCGGTCTCCAGACGGACTGCGCCGGGCCTGGTGACTCATATTACCCGATAAGGGTCTTCCCACTTTGGCGTTAACTTGTTGGAATTCTTGGCCGATTGAACGCGCCGAAGAACAAGGTCGCCTTCCTCAAAGCTTCGGGCATGAACCTTGCGGCTATGGTAGCGGCGCAAGGCTTGCTGGTAGCGTGCTGCTCTCACAGCCGCCCGAAGACGATCTTCCTCAAGGAGCGTTGCGTCATCTTGCCGCAATTGCTCTAGCTCAAGCTCTTCATAAGCGAGTACTCGAGGTGACCCGTATATGAGTTTCGTGGGGAGAACTACTTCTGCCCCGTATACCAGGGCAAAGGGTGTCTGGCCGGTGGCTCGATTTGGTGTCGTTCTGATTGACCAAAGAACCGCCGGCAATTCATCAATCCAGCGCCTTCCACTCTTGTGCAGTCTGTCAAAGGTCTTTGTCCTCAGGCCTCGCAGTACTTCAGCATTTGCCCCCTCAGCTTGACCATTGCTTCATGGGTGAGCAACGGAAGCGAAACAGACCTTGCTGCCGAGGTCTTGAATATATTGCATGAAGGTGTGGCTTGTGAACTGCGTGCCGTTGTAGGTGATAACCCTATTGGCTACACCAAAACGGCACACCAGTCCTTTGAAGAACTTGACGGCTGACTGTGTTGTGACCTTCCTCACTGCTTCCAATTCTGGCCACTTTGTGAACTTGTCGATTGCAACGTACAAGTACTCAAAGCCCCCGACAGCGTGGGGGAAAGGGCCCAGTATGTCGAGCCCCCAGACCGAGAAAGGACAGGAGAGAGGAATGGTTTGAAGGTGCGGTGAGTGGGCCACTGGAACTGCCGCAGCTCACGGGTAAAAGCCGGACAGCCTACCTCGTAAGGTAGGCCTCCAGGGCTCTCCGGGGTCGGGTGGTTCACAGCAGGCCCTGCTCGCCTATCTGACTGGTGGCGCGCTCCGCGCCGGCGCTCGATAGTGGTTCAAGCGTCTTCATGGGCTCATTCTCGAAGAACTTGGAGCTGGTCACAGTGGGTCCGCGGGTCAGACAATGCTATGGAGATGTCGTCGCCCGCGACATCGCGACGAGCCGGCGTCCGCGGTACCAGATGGGGAAGAGGTGAATGCACCATGGTCGCGGCGCCGCCGGCTTTTCCGCCACTGGTCCGCGGGACTCCATCGGAGCATCGACCCGGGGGCCCCACCGGACTTGGTTCGTCTTTGTTGGCCACCGCAATAAGGCTTCGGATAGTGGCCCTCCATTCGTCGAGTTTCCCCGTAGTGGGAGGAAAGTCGAGGAGCAACTACGCGCGCGCCAGGGCCTCTGCTGGCGTCGGTCGCGGCGAGACCTGCACGGATCGCGACGCACTTCGACTTCTGACCATGTCAGAAGGGGCTCTATCACGACCCCGCGGTCGCATGCCGTTTTCACCAGCGCCTCGGCGAGTGGGCAGGTCTTCTACGTCCTGGGAGTGGCACTCGGGGCTCTTCCCGCAGCGACGCCCGGGATCTTCAGCGTGATTACGCCATTTGTCGCGCGCTGCCTGGGAGGAGCGCGCTGTTGGCGCCGGCGTGGGAGTCTTGGAGGCCCTTGCGTCGCTTTCGGGCGGGGCGGCGATGACCTTGGAAGGCCCCGCTCCACCCGCGAAGGGCTCGGCTCCGCCTTTGGATTTGGTGACGTGTGGCCCGTTACCAGGCGCACAAACATCGCCGCCTCCCAAACTCTGGCTGCTGGGATGGTGTTGGTGTTCGCGAGCAGCGCCCCGGGTCCTTTCTACGACCGGTCCGCTGCTCGCCTGCATCGGGACGGGCTGTCCGGCTTCCGACTGGCCAACCGCCACCGTCGTCTTCTTCTTGGGCGCCATGATGATGAAGAAGTGCCGAACTAACTGCTAAAGCCGATTCTCACAACTGCGCCCCCTAGTTGGCGCGCCAAAGATGTCGGTGGGAACGACACCTATGGGATCACAAGAATCCCTACTGTGGTTAGCGGGGCGCCGGGTCGTGAGAAGAGCGGATCAAACAGATAGCACACGGTTCGTTTATCCAGGTTCGGGCTGCGAGGATGCGTAAAACCCTACTCCTGCTTTGGTGGATTGTATATCTGTGTTCTTGAGCTAGCTATGGGGCGTGAGGAGCTCCAAAAAGCCGAATCCTTCCTGTGGTCGCCTCGGGCCTCCTTTTATAGAAAAAAGGGGTTGCCACAGAGGCACACAGGAGGTGGAAAGGGTACAGTGCTGCGAGGTTATCCCTCGCATCACATGACAAGGCGCATTTAATGCGTCTTGCTTAGGTGTCCTTGCTTTATCGGGGACGGGGGAGAAACCTGTCTCGTCCGTCTCCGCTCCTTCTTGTGTCAACACGCGCCCTGGCCAGTGACGCCTGCGATGCCACGTAGGTAGGCAGGCAGCTGAGGTGGCGCAGTGGTGGGTCTTCACGGAGATCTGCATGCCACCACGTAGGTGCCTGCCTAGCTGGTTGGGTCGGCAGCTACATGCATGCGGTGGTGGAGGTTTAGTCGGCGTGGGCCTGATGGTGGCCCTGTGGGTGTCCTTGGCAAAGGCCTTGCCGGGGCCCCAGCAAGGGTCTTGCCGAGGCGCCTGCTGTCATCCCCGGCAAGGCGCTTGCCGGGGGCCTTGTGGTCTTCCTCGGCTGGGATCCCGCCAAGGGTTGTCGTCTCCTTAGTGCGTATCTGATCTTGAATGTCTTCACAAAGATCTGCATGCCGCCACGGGGATGTCTCCCGAATCCTTGCCCTTTGGGGGCAGTGGACTCAAGGGTGATTTGCTCCGTAGGCGCGGGACGATTTGCCGCGACAAGGTTCTTGTCGGGGCTGCTAGAACTGTCTCCTGGCAAGAATCTTGCCGGGGGAGTCCGCTTCGTCCCCTTTGCTCTTTATGGTCTTGGCCTTGGTGTCATTATAGTTCTCTTGAGCTTTGGTCTTACCCTGGCTCACCTCCCTTGCCTTGCTTGGTGTGGTGGTATCCGCGGCTCAAACTGGCCGTGCACAGTTATAGGGGTACAAAAAGTGTACCGCTCTTTTTGTACACCGACAATTGTTAGCGGTAAATGTTAACACGGGGAATCAAGATCAGCATAACACGGAGGTTGCCAAATTGCGTGATGAGATAGCACAAGCCAAGGAAGATCTGACGATAGAGAACACTAGGATGAATGCGGAACGAGCCGCTTTGGACGCTTAGGCACAACGAATCCAGGTTGATTCCTTCCGGCTCTCATTGGATCAGAATGCCTCAAACGAAGTCCTGAGGAGAAGGCACCGGAGTCGTCTGCCTCCGGTTTATGAGGCGAGCAACCTCTTCAATACACCTGGTGCAGGGACCAGTGACCCGCCAAGGGTAAACCGGGCAGCGGCTGCGCCTGGGACTGGAGCACCGGTTCAACCACGCAAGACTGACCCGCCCCATCAGAATAATATCCCACCACAACACGTGCCGACGCCGCCGAGTCATTACTCTAACCCTTTGGATAACATGATTGTTGCGGCGTTGCGATTGGCGGCTCTCCCAGTTGAAGGTGAGTCTCCAGCTGCGGTTGAAACGCGGAGGGCTAGGAGAGCTTCTTCAGACAACATTGGTTCAGGAGGAGGCTTACTCTTACAGCCGTGAGAGGATCCATTCAACCCCTCGCCCAAGCTGGAGTTATAGCAGACATATGGATTCCCTAGCGGTGTTAAGAAGTGAGTGGCATCATAACCTGCCCCGTGGACATGACCCGCCCCGTAACACTCAGGCCTTGATGGATCAGGATAGAGCACGTCAAGAGGCCGAGCTGGCGGCTCAGTACGCGACCCATCAACCATCTCCGGTGTATCCGACAACCTCGGTGGAGGCAAGCGTGACCTCTCAAAGCACGAGTGTACCATGTTTGGTGCCGGCTCTACGTAATGAGCGTTTGCCCAAGGACTTCAAAGGACCTCGTAAGGTGTCCAACTACACAGCCGACTTACCCCCTGAGGCGTGGATTGAGAGTTATGATATGGCCATGGAGCTACTGGAGGTCAGCGATGCCGCGTGTGCTAAATATTTCACCATGATGTTGGATGGGACGGCCCGTATTTGGCTAAAGGGACTGTCTGCCAATTCAATTGGATCATGGGCTGATTTGAAGGCCCGGTTCATCCAGAATTTTAAAGATACGTGCAAACAGCCCATGTCGATTGTGGATTTAGATGCCTGTGCCCAAGAGGAGGGCGAGTCAACAACCCATTGGGTGCGCTGGCTCAAAGCCATCCTACATTCATCAGATAACATCAATGCCGGCTTAGCGGTCCTCATGTTAGAGAAGAATTGCCGTTGTTTGCCTCTTAAACAGAAGTTAGGACGGCTCAAGCGCCACTGTAACAATATGGACGGCATCAGCGGCACCGCTCTAAGTCACGCCGCAGTAAAGATGGCAACACCGGCACAGGAGAAGATTACACTCCGAAAGGTGCCGAAGACAACGAAGACCCCGTTGACGCAGCTACCGAACGGGATGAATGGGAAGATGGGCAGGTTAGCCCTGGTAGACAGTCCATGCACGAGGACTTGGAGGACAGTAATTATCTTCTGCTCTCCGAGGATGAGGCAAGCCTCGGCACCGAGGATTTCATCGTGCCTGAGGAACCTCTTGAGCAGGAGCGCTTCAAGCGCCAGCTAATAGCCACTGCAAGGAGCCTGAAAAAGAAGCAGCAGCAGCTTCAAGCTGAGCAAGATCTGCTCAACAATAAATGGACTGACGTCCTAGCAGCCGAAGAATACGGCCTCAAGCGCCTGGCCAAAAGCTACCCGAAGCGCAAATTACTACCTCAGTTCAACGACGAGGCGCCGGAACACGTACCACCATCGCGCAATGCGGCTGACCGACGACCACGTGGATGGGACAAAGTGGCAACTCAAGCCGAACACCAGCCCGCCCCACCTCATCGCAAAGGCATAGGTAAATTAGCTCACGGTCATACATATGACCTTCGACATGACCTGAACAATAAAGCAGGATATACCCAATCGATTTATGGATCACGAGGACGTTCCTCGACACGTGATGATGGCTACCTATTTGGATGTGACAAACCTAGTCACACCCGAGCCGACAACCGCAGACGGACTCCATCGGAGCTACATCGCGATGCGGCCCGATATAGAGGCGCCGCACACCCCCTTTGCTTCACCGATGAAGTAATGGATCACGAATTCCCCGAAGGGTTCAAACCCGTTAACATTGAATCATACGACGGAACAACCGACCCCGCAGTATGGATCGAGGATTTTATTCTCCATATCCACATGGCCCGCAGAGATGACCTCCACGCTATCAAATACCTTCCACTAAAACTCAAAGGGCCAGTTCGGCACTGGTTAAATAGCATGCCTGAAAATTCTATCGGCAGCTGGGAGGACTTGGAATAAGCCTTCCTCGACAACTTCCAAGGCACATATGTCCGGCCACCAAACATCGATAATTTAAGCCACATAGTCCAACAACCTGGAGAGTCGGCCAGGAAATTTTGGACTAGGTTCCTAACCAAAAAGAACCAGATCGTCGACTGTCCGGATGCCGAAGCCCTAGCGGCCTTTAAACATAGCATCCACGAAGAATGGCTCGCCCGCCACCTCGGGCAAGAAAAGCCGAAATCTATGGCAGCCCTCACGGCACTCATGACCCGCTTTTGCGTGGGTGAGGATAGTTGGTTGGCTCGCAGCAAAAACACAGCCAGCGAGGCAGGCCCCTCTGAGGTTAAGACCCGCAACGGCAAGCTCCGACGCAACAAACACAAACGCCGAAGCAATGATGACAACACCGATGACACTGCTGTCAATGCCGGATTTAGCGACTCCAAGTTCGGTCAGTGGAAAAAGCCGTATAAAAGAAACAATCAGGGACCATCCATCATAGACCGCATACTCGATCGTCCGTTTCAAACCCATGGCACCCCAGACAAACCAGCCAACCATACCAACAGAGATTGCTGGGTTTTTAAGCAAGCCGGCAAGTTAAATGCCGGAAACAAGGAAAAGGGATCGCAGAGCGAGGACGATGACGAGGAGCCCCTGCAGCCAAACACAGGGGGAAAGAAGAAGTGTCCCCCTTAGGTCAAAACGGTGAACACGATATATGCTACACACATCCCCAAGAGGGAGTGCAAGCACGCACTCAGGGACGTCTATGCGATAGAGCGAGTCGCCCCAAAATTCAATCCATGGTCATCATTCCCGATCACTTTTGATCATTGGGATCATCCGACCAGTATCCAGCATGGCGGATCAGCCGCACTAGTCCTAGACCCAATCATTGATGGATTCCACCTGACGCGAGTTCTCATGGACGGTGGCAGCAGCCTCAATCTGCTCTATCAGGATACAGTGCACAAAATGGGCATTAACCCATCATGTGTCAAGCCCACAAGGACTACCTTTAAAGGAGTCATACCAGGCATAGAGGCCCATTGTATGGGCTCAATCACACTAGAGGTTGTCTTTGGATCTCCGGACAACTTCCGAAGCGAGGAGTTAATCTTCGACATCGTCCCCTTTCGCAGCGGCTATCACGCACTGCTTGGACGAACCGCATTTTCTCGATTCAATGCGGTACCTCACTACGCTTATCTCAAGATCAAGATGCCCGGACCACGTGGCGTCATAACAGTCAATGGAAATATGGAACGCTCCCTCCGCAAAGAGGAGCACACCGCCGCCCTAGCAGTAGAAGTACACATCGGCCTTCTCAAGTAGAACCATAATCCGGCTGCCGAGCCCCTGGACATCGTAAAGCGGGCTCGGACTACGCTACAACAGGACAGCTCGGCTCATCAAAAGCTCGACTAGCAATTTGGCCTCCGTCCCAGCCCAGATCAGGTAGTGGCATTCGTACCATGCGTGCATAATTACGTGCTAGAAATCCCATGGGCATCGACGGAGGCATAACTAGCTTGTGATCCACAGTTCGGCTCGACTGATCCCGAACACACATATACTGTCAATATTTCCCTTTTTCCTTTTCCAGGTTTATTTTACAAAGGCCCGACTACCGGTCCTGTCAAAGGATAAAAAACACCAGGATGGCAAGAAGCAAAGGTGTATAGGGGAAGTTCTAGAGGTCAATTCAACGACCACCCTACCTGTTGTCAGGACCCACACGCAGCTCACCTTTGGTCATGGCATGTTAAATAGTCGGTTGCTTATCGCACTATTTGTATTAATGCGATTGACGCATTAACCCAATCATAATGGAAACAGTTAGTGGCTCAAATTTAAGGGCCCAAGATATCACCTCTGCTTTCTCTCTGTTTTCCTTTAATAACTTATCTTCTAGCACCCGTACACTTTGGTACATTTCATATTTGCCAAGGGCTCCGAGGCGCCCCACAATATGGCAACAAAGTCCGAACACTTTTTATAGTATGGTTCGACACCCCGAATTTAGCATTATATGCATTGGCTCGGAATCATGTCTTTGGTCAATACTTGGGTTGCCTGACTCCTGTGCTTGCTACCTTACGTTCCGCTATATCGGCTAAGGTAGTAAAGGGAGAACTACTGCGATTGTGCCCTGCTTTATCCAAAGGAGAACCTCAGTAGAGAAAGCCGAAAACTGACTGTCATGATGCAGCGAGATCTGGTCAGCTGTTCGAAGGTTGCAAATCGTTGGAGATTTCTTCCACGTTGAGCGAAGGATCGGTACTTCCCGACCAGACGCTTATAGCACTCTAGTTCGGAAACTAGGGGCTACGTCAATGTTTTTATTGTCGAACTCCTATGGCTAAGTGAGGGCGTTAAAGCCGAATAGTCTGGTTGCCTGGTTCGTTGTGCTAAACAACTCCTTCAAGGACCATATAATTGGATCAACATTGTTTAGGTTCCATCCCGAACACCTCCATACTACCTACATGGGGGCAGAAGCCGACGACTGGCCAACCCTCAGATTTCATATAAACACGGCCGCACAGGAGGTAAAATTAAAAACATAACAATAATTATATTACAAACCCACTTTGTTCCACCATACAAGGCAAAGACAACACGAATGTATTCATTCAAAAATAATGTCGTGCCCACACTGCGTTGCTACAATGCGAGACCCCTCTAGGACATTTGCAAAATAGCGCCCGGGGTGTGCGGTGCTCCTTGCCCTCTGGCGGCCCCCGGGCCAGCTCGGTGGCGTTCATCTTCGCCCACCACATCTTGCAACGGGGGAAGGCCATACGAGCACCTTCAATACAGGCCGATCGCTTGACGATGTCCAGCCGAGGACAGGCGTTCACCATCCGCCTCACGAGTCCGAAGTAACTGTCGGGCATAGCTTCGGCTGGCCATAGCCGGATTATCAAATCCTTCATGGCTAGTTCGGCCACCGTATGCAGCTCCACCAGCTGTTTCAGCTGATCGGTGAAGGGCACGGGATGCTCAGGCACAAGATATTGCGACCAGAATAGCTTCTCCATGGAGCTCCCTTCTTCGGCTCGGAAGAACTCCGCGGCGTCGGACACACTTTGCGGTAGATCAGCAAAATCCCCTGGAGAACTCCGAATCCGAGTTAGTAAAAGATACTTCCTCTTCGCATATTTGCTTCACATACTGAATGCCTTACCCACCGCAATCTTCCTCGCCTCCTGGACCTCTTAGAGGGCGCCCTGGGCCTCATTCTGGGTCGCCTCCGCGCTCTGACGAGCCTTGGATAGTTCGGCCTCTTTAGCCGACACGTCACGCTCCAAGGTCTAACACTTCTTCACCGCGTCGTGGAGCTCTTGTTGGACCTCGTTGACCCGGGCCTTGAGCTTCTTACGGGCAGCCTTCTCCTTGACGGCCTTCCCCTCAGGTTCTCCCAGGGCCTTTTTCAGGGCCTCGACCTCGGTCGTCGCTCCTATTTATATCAAGACACTTCAGTCATTATATAACATCCTACTCTTTCCGAATACTTCTTGGGTTATTACATACCTCGATTCTCCTGGAGCTGCCTCTTCACCTGGCCGAGCTCCTCCTCGGCCTTCTCCAGTCTCCGCTTAAGTTCGGAGACTTCGGCAGCATGTGAGGCCGCGGACAGCAGCGACGCCTGCATATTCATTCCTGACAAATTTAGTTAGTTTCCTACAAGTAAGGATCGACCCTCTGTTCGGCTTTTCTTTCCGAACACCGGACAGTGTCTCAGGGGCTACTGACTATATTGGGATTTTTGCATCGCTTACCTCAAAACCTGTCAGCAGGCTGCTGCAGGCTTCGGTCAGACCGCTCTTGGCGGACTGGACCCTCTCAATCACCGTACCCATAAGGATACGGCACTCGTCCACAATGGAGGCACCTCAAAGCGCCTCCATCAGATTATCCGGTGCCCCTGGTTGGACAGGGGCCACCGGTGGAATGGGCGCACCCCCCTCTTTCAAAGGAGGTCGCTCGCCGGTTTCCGGAGCCGTATGGGTCTCCGTAACCATATTTGGCTGAGGGCCGAACTGAATACGACCCTCCTCGCTAGTCTCCGTGGGGATTTGCTCCCCCGTGTGTCCGGCGATAGAGGTTTCACCCTCTGGCGCCCTCTTGACAGCTCTCCTTGGCCTGGAGCAGTCCTTCGGGACAACACCTCGGTGTCATCCATGGCCTTGGGAGAGTGAGCGATCGGCGGTGACATGTTGGCCATCTCCTTGGAGTCCAGCGAACCTCCTGACGAGGATCGCTGGAAGCTGTAGTGGGCCGGACTGAAACAACACAACTAACCATGTTAATACAATGAGGAGAAGAGGTTGGATATATGGATATGCATGAATTGTAATACTTACGATGCGGCCTGAAGCTTAGCGCGGGAGCGGCGCTCCGGACTACTGTCGACATCCCATACGGAGTTATCCATAAGGGAGCCCTTCCTCTTCTTGGGCGTCCCCACCTCCAGATTCGTGGAGGCCGCCCTATTCTCCCTCCCCTCATCACGGGGAGGGATCTCCTCCTCCTCCTCCTCCTCGTCGTCCTCATGGACGGAGGAACGGGTCTCTTCGTCTTCAGACGTTATGCCCGAAGTACCCTTACAATGGGGGCTACCTTTGTCCCCCTTGTCCTTCTTCTTGGCCTTCTTCTCCGGCGCCTTATAGGGTGCCAGCACTAGCATCTTCGCTAAACGTGGGATGACCGGTTCTTCCGGCAGCGGAGCCGGACACTGGATCCGCTTCACCCTCTCCATCCAGTCCTAAAGAAGGAATGATGATAAAAGTTCAGACATCACCCTTGAAACGAGTAAGTAGGGTATGTGTTAAAAATAGCATACCTCGCTGGCGAGGTGGTTAATATCGTGCCCGCGGTCCGAATCTGTGGCCGGCGGTTTCTCGTTGCCCTCAAATAGCAACTTCCAGGCACCTTCGTGAGTGATTTCGAAGAGCCTCTCCAGGGTATGGTGCTTCTTCGGGTTGAACTTCCATAGAGGGCGGCTTCGGCTTTGGCACGGGAGAATCCGGCGAACTAGCATCACCTGGATTACATCGACAAGTTTGACATCCTTGTCCACCATGCTTTGAACACGCATCTGCAGCGCTGTCAGCTAATCTGGCGAGCACCAGTTCGGGCTCTTCTCGACCCAGGAGGTAAGTCGCATGGGAGCGCCAGAGTTGAATTCGGCAGCCGCGGCCCAGGTGGCGCCGCGGGGTTCTGTGATATAGAACCATTGTTTCTGCCATTCCTTTACCGTCTCCACCAAAGTGCCTTTCAGCCAAGAGACATTGGCCAGCTTTCTCACCATGGCGCCCCCACACTTCGCGTGCTGGCCATCCACCACTTTCGGCTTCACATTGAAGACCTTAAGCCACAGCCCGAAGTGGGGGTGGATGCGGAGTAAGGCCTCACACACAACGATGAACGCCGAGATGTTGAGGAAAGAGTTCGGGCCAGATCATGGAAATCTAGGCCGTAATAATACATTAGACCGCGGACGAAGGGGTGAAGTGGAAACCCCAGTCCACGGACGAAGTAAGGGAGGAAAACTACTCTCTCAGTAGGCTTCGGGGTGGGGACGACCTGCCCCTGGGTCGGAAGGCGGTGGGCGATTTCCTTCACCAAATACCCGGCCTCTCGAAGCTAGACAATGTCTTTCTCCTTGACGGAGGAGATGATCCATTTGCCTTGACCTACGGATCCGGACATGGTCGGATGCTTTTCGGAGATGGAGAAAGATGGGGATTTGGGCGCTGGAGCTCAAGGATGGAAGGGAAGAGGAAGGGGAAGGCGTGAGTAGACAAGGGTGAATTCTTATCCCCTTATATAGGGTCGTGAATATCAAGTGCCTCCCCACTCGCCTTAAACCTCGCCTATTCCCAAGGGCTGTGTAAACAGGCACGGTTGGGTTACCCATGCCCGAATGATGAAAATCCCGCAATAAGGAGACACGATCTCTGCTTCGACAAGACGTGCCAATGGCAACCGCGTCTCGAAACGTGGAGTGTCAGACGAAAAATGGTTCGAAATTATGGCCAGACTGACGTGACGTCACGTTACTAAAGTGGTCAGGAGATTGGATTCGTGAAATATTATACTCTCTATGGTTGTGTGTTGCAGATCCGGACATGATTGTTTCGTCCGAAGACTATCTTGGAGTTCGGAAGGAGGAACCCACCTTGCAATGCCGAAGACAGATCTACACGCTGGATACCTTGTAATTAAAGCCAGGTTTAGGGGCTACTGAGGGAGTCCTGGACTAAGGGGTCCTCGGCTGTCCGGCCTGTTAGCCATGGGCCGGACTGATGGGCTATGAAGATACGAAGACCGAAGACTGCACCCGTGTCCGGATGGGACTCTCCTTGGCACGGAGGGCAAGCTTGGCGATCAAATAAGTAGATTCCTTTCTTTGTAACTGACCTTATGTAACCTTAGATCCTCCTAGTTTTTATATAAACCAGAGGGCTTAGTTCGAAGAGGGAGAGACTCATTACCATAGCCATACAAGCTAGACCTCTAGGGTTTAGCCATTACGATCTCGAGGTAGATCAACTCTTGTAATACTCGTATTCATCAATATCAATCAAGTAGGACGTAGGGTATTACCTCCATAGAGAGGGCCCGAACCTGTGTAAACATCATGTCCCCTGTCTCTTGTTACCCTCGACCTTAGACGCACAGTTCGGGACCCCCTACCCGAGATCCGCCGGTTTTGACACCGACAGATGGCGGCTGTAATTAAATATGCCGACTCTGATAGTACCAAGTACCCCGAGTCTGATGATGAAAAGCCAGGAAAGGGAAGGAAGAGCGAAACACCAAGGGCCGGAGTTATAATTAACCTGGCGAGTCAACCTGGGAACGGTAAACGCAAGGCTGATAATAATTCAGGTTTTGTTGGCCAATACCAACACGCAGAACAGTGGTCAGCATCGTAAAGGAAAGCCACCTCCTCGGGCAGGAGGGTCAGGTATAAACCTGGAGTATCTGTTGAATCAGCCTTGCCCAAAGCATGGTTCGCGGGAAAAGCCATCCACGCACCATTGGAAGGACTGCCACATTATGAAGGAGTTCAAAAATTCCGACTTGTTCCAAAACAATCATGGGCCAGGAGGCTGCTCAGGTTCCGATTCTCATGGCCCGGGTTACGGTGGCGGCGGTTCTAATTCTGGTTTTCAGGGTCACCAAAACAACCAAGGTAATCATGGTGGTTATCATCAACAGTCCGGTCAGGGGAATCAGCAACAGTAATCTGGTTATCAAAGTAACCCAAAGCAATTGAATAGCGGGCAGTATCATGTCTTCACCACAAGTTTATGCAAGCGGGATCAGAAGCTCCATAAAAGGGCCGTGAATGCCGTTGATCCAGCAGTTCCCCGTTACTTGCGATGGTCTGAACAGCCCATTGTGTGGAGTCGTGAGGATCACCCGCCTCGGGTTGACAATCTGGGTCACTTGGCTTTGGTGGTAGCACCTCAGGTTGGAGGATATAAATTCACTAAGGTACTCATGGACGGAGGTAACAACATCAATATCCTTTATTATGAAACCTTCCGTCACATGGGGATGACTGATAAAAATCTTAAGCCGTCAAACACTGTCTTCCACGGTGTGGTGCCTGGTAAGTCGGCATACCCGGTTGGTAAAATAGCTTTGGAGGTTACATTTGGGGATGATCATGATTCCAGGTCTGAGACATTGACCTTTGAAGTGGTGAAGATCAACAGCCCTTATCATGCCCTGTTCGGACGGTCGGCTTATGCTAAGTTCATGGCAAGGCCTTGTTATGTTTATCTGCAGCTCAAAATGCTGGGTCACAAGGGGACCATTACGGTGCATGGAAGTTGGAAGATAGCTTTGGAGTGCGAGGAAGGTGATGCAGCCTATGCTGAGTCTGTCTGCGCAACAGAGGAATTGAAGTTTTATAAAGACAATGTTGACCCAGCCGACATGACATCTTTGAAAAAGCCAACTACAGAGCATGACCCGGTCTTGAAGTTTAAGTTGGCAGACAACACCAAACTGGTTGATTTCGTTCCTGGTGATTCATCCAGGCAGTTCAACATGAGTGTTAATCTGGATCCGAAATAGGAAAGCGCGCCCATCGAGTTCATCCATGAGAACCGGAACATCTTTGCATGGAAACCTTCTAACATGCCGGGTGTACCGAGAGAACTCGCTGAGAACACTCTCAATATTGATCCGAAGTTTAAGCCGGTCAAGCAGTTTCTTTTGTCGTTTTAATGAAGAGAGGCGCAAGGCCATTGGTTAAGAAGTGGCCCGGCTCTTGGCGGCTCGGTTCATAGTTGAAGTTTTTCATCCCGAATGGTTGGCTAACCCGGTGCTGGTGCTTAAGAAGAACGACACTTGGCGTATGTGTGTGGATTACACGGATTTAAATAAAGCTTGTCCGGTCGATCCTTTCGCTCTCCCTTGTATTGATCAAATTATTGATGCTACGGCGGGTTGTGAGCGTTTGAGCTTTTTGGATGCATATTCTGGTTATCATCATATCAAAATGGCAGTTAAGGACCAGGAGAAGACAACCTTCATTACTCCATTTGGAGCCTTCTACTATGTGTCCATGCCTTTTGGGCTCAAGAGTGCCCAGGCGACTTACCAACGGTGTGTGCAAAATTGCCTTCATAATCAAATCGGATGTAATGTTCATGCTTATGTGGATGACATCATGGTGAAATCCAGAAAGAACGAGACCCTGATTGATTATTTGAAGGAGACCTTTGACAATGTAACATCCCAAAATTCTAAATTTTGGAATGATATATTAAATAAATATTTATGTTGTTTGTTTGATTGTTGTGTGGATGACTGTGTGAATTTGAGTGGAAATTGAAACTTTTCGAAAGTTGAATGAGAGGGAATGAAATGACTTCCCAAACTTTCATCCTTGCATTTTGATCTCAATGGATTCAAAGTCAATTCAAACACAAAACCCTAGAGTGAAGATGGCACGACTTCTTCCATTTGAAATGAGAAGGGTTTTTGAAAATATTTGAATTCCATTTGGAAATATTTCAAATTTAGAAACTTCAAGCAACTCAATGATTTTTATGAGATAAGATAAAATGACTTCTTCAAATCATATGAAATATGAGTTGGAAGTTTTAAAGAATCAAATTTAAAGGCCCTTTGAAGGTATTTTGAAAACCATTTTCAATTTAGAGTTATTTAGGTTTATATTCAAATTATTTTTCTCCAAAAATAAAATATATGAAAAATAGGGTAAAATGACTTCCTACAATAGAAAAATGGAGAAAATGTATTTGAAATCATTTTGATATTTTAAAATAATTTTATTTGCATTTTTAATGCAGCAGTAGCACTGTTTGCTTTATCTAATTTTTTGTGGATTTTATTTGTATGTGAGAAAATGTTCATCAACTAGGATATCTTTGTGTGAACATTTTCGTATATAATATGTCTATGTATATTTGTTTCTTATTCACTTCTGGTATTATTTTAGTCTTTGTTATTTTTAGAACAAAAAAATAATAGGCCGAAGCCCATTTGCCCCACCGGCCCAACTGCAGCGCGCTCCCGAGCGAATCCCCAACGGATCGGCTGGTCGATCCATTGTGCCCCTCCCGCTTTCGCCGACGAACGGGCCCCACTGCCTAATCCCGCTCAAGCCGCCTGCGACCTTCTTCCTCCCCACGCCAGAGCCGCCACCGCCATCGCGCCGTCAGAAATCCTGATCTTCTCGGGATCGCATAATCGCTTCGCCCCCTCCTCCAAGCACCCCCCCCCCCTTATAAATACCCCTCTTCCTCGACCCGTCCCCCTCCTTTTCCCTCACGGAGGAACCCCGCCGCCTCCTCAATTCCTCGCCGGAGCAAAGCACCGCCGCCGCACCATTGTTGCCCTACTTCATCACCCCGACCACCCCGCCACCACCAAAAGCTACCTACGCACCCGCATCCCTCTCCCACACCTCCTCGTGCCCTCACCCGAGCTCCAGCACCGCCAGAGCACCGTCTACATCAACCACCGAACGTCACCGCCGCCCCGAGCTTGCTGCCGTCCTCCTCCGATGTCCCCGAGCTCCACCGAGGCCACAACCGTGATCGCCTTCGTCCGTTGCATCCTCCCGACGAGTTCACCGAGCTCGCCGACAACCTGAGCACCGTCCCCGTCAACCACCGAAGCCGGAGCATCTCGCCGGAGCTCGTCCGCCGCCGCTGTAAGCTCTCGCCTCTCCCTCCACCATTCGATCTAAAATAAACGCCCTAGATTAGATCTAATCTGAACAATTAGGGTTTTTTACTAGATCGGTTTAGCTCTGGTTTATTTATGGTTTAGATCTAATCGGTTTAGCCGGTTTTTCTTTTCTCTGCACGCGCGCGCTAATCTGTTAAAGATCGGCCGAGCATCATTTAGTTCAGACCGCCCACTACTTAGGCCCAATAGGAGCCCGATGCGTAGCACCTGCCCGTTTGTTTTTTTTCGTTTTTTTAAATAGAAATAGTTTCAATTTTAGATTGCTTATAACTTTTATGTTTAGATCCAAATTGAGAGATTCTTTTTTGCATTAGATTCAAAATTTCTCGAAGTTTCTGTTAGAACAATTGGATTTCAGATTTGAGTAGTTTAAATTTGAGTTTGATGAAATTTATTCAAATCACTATTTTGGCCGTATCTCGAGTTTTATGAAATATTTTCGATTGATACTTTTTGCTACTGTTTTGTTATTGTTTTTTCTATCCAGTAGCTTATAGTTATTTATTTTTAGTTTATTTTAATTAGGTTTATTGCGAAAACAGTAATGTTTTGCTTATGTAGTTGTTTTAGTCATATGATTAGTGTTTTTAATTAATTTTAGTTAATTCTTTTTGTAGATTTTTACATGTTGTCATATGTTTCTCTTAGACTACAGTAGATAAATTTTTGTAGCTATTTATTAGTGTTTAGCTACTGTTTTAGTATTTTTTTTGTTTAGTTCATAGTGATAGTTGATAAAAATAGTTTTATTAGGTTTAATGTACTTCTTTTTGCCACTTCAATATATGTTGTTATTGGTTCTGTTATTTAGGAGTAAATAAGTTTTCGTAAATTATTTTAGTATTTTTTACTATTGTCTTAGTGTTTGTAGTTGTTATAGTTGTTCTAGTGTTAACTAGATAGTTATAATAGATTTTATACTAGTTCTTTTTGCTAGTAAATGTTTTAGTAAATTATTTTCGGTTGTTTCATTAGAATTATATTTTCTTTGTTGTAGAAAAAAATTATTAGAGTAATTTGGTGTTGCTACGAGAGTACTGTGTGTTATTGTGTGAGTTGGTTTCTCCCTTGCTTTCTTGAAGTTTTTTTGGAATTCTATTTGGTTTTCTTTGACTTCATTATTGTTTTATTTATTGCTTTTTGAGTGTTATTTTGATTGTTAGTATTGTTTGCTAGGATTATTGGTTATATTAGTATGATGTTTGATTATATAGATTTTCTCGGAGTGACAAATAGTTTATCAAAGATTCCGAGAGCGTTATTATCTTCATCAAGTAATACCAGGCAAGTTCACCTTGACCATGTTTTTCATATATATGTTTTATTTGCATCTAGTAGCACCCTTTCAACAATCCCTATAGTAGTGTTATTAAATCTTTAGTTGAGTAGAATGCATGAGGTAGGAACCCATCTCCCTATTACCAAGCCCGGGACGTTATATAGTTTTAATGCTACGCTATAGTAGATGGGGTTTGGTATGAGTGCATGAGAGTGGTGTGAAGGAGGACTCTATGTCAATAATAACAACTCCATGATGGAATCTGCAAGGACTGCATCTTCAAGGCCTCAAGACTTCAAGACTCGAGACAAGAATTCAATACACACTACTGGGTGAAGGACGGTTGACGGGCACCCTGGAGCAACCAGTGGGTGGCCGGGATGCATGGAGAAGCGCCATGACATCTTGCGGAAAGCTTCACCCAGACTCAAAGAGACGGAAGAATACTTCATGCCCGGAAGCTTATCTGTGCAACTGCAAGTCAATATGGGCTCTGGCTTGGTTGACCTTAGTGGTGACTCTGGCTGGGATGGTGCTAGAAGATGTAGAACTACGGTAGGATTGGATGAGCACCGGACAGTGGTCAGAGGAACTCTTCGGAAGACCATGTTTCGGTCGTCTTGTTCTCAAACACCCTGAAGTGCGAGAACGTAAAAAGAGGGATCGAATCTTGCGGGTAAAGTGTACAAACCTTTGTAGAGGGTTAAAACCTAATCGATTAGCCGTGTCCCCGGTTACGAACAATTTGAGCATCTGGACTTGGATCTATCTCGGAACTCTCAACACCGGACTGATAACTTAATTATGGGCAACTTACATGATTTGGGCTATGAGACATCGGTTGGCGGAACCATGTCATGATAGAAATTCCATAGTATAGACTCCGGTTATTTCCTTTGATGTAGGGAAAATAAAACCAACTTTTATGCAAAAACTCAGACCCAGAGCCACAAAGCCATATTGCATATAGAATAGTTTATCATTTGTTTTCTCTTATTGTGATCTTGCCGGTACATTTAATGTACTGACCTACACGGCTGCAACGTATCATGGTGTAGATTTTTTCTTCGACGAGTAAGAGTTACGATACAGGGTTACGGTCTACACTCAACCTGCCGATGGCGTTGATGGTATTCCACACCCGTTGATTGTTTCCACTGAGACATATGAGGTATATATCAGTTTTACGTTACTTATACATGTGATTGCACTTTGATATATACATTGATGTACTGTGTGTGCCAGCATACCGATCCAGGGATGGCACGGATACACAGAGGCTTGACCGTCTGAGGTCAGGTCGCTACAGAGATGGTATCAGAGCACATGTTGACTGTAGGACGTGGCCCTAGAAATCAAAAAGCCCCATGACAGGAAATTCTCTAAAACTTTATTTTCAAAAGAATTCATTACTTCTCATCTTTTCTAATTTTATCAAGTATCCCCTCTTATCTTAAATAGTTAGAATATACCATTTCCCCTTTTGACCACTCGAAGGATCAACTGAAGCCACTCCAAGAAGGACAAGATATCGGACAACTGATGACCTCTTCAGAGTAAAAGTATTTCACCATGGATTAGAGTAGTTGAAGCTACAACAGTTGAAGACTCCGAAGACTTGAAGAATTTGAAGACTCCAAAGATTTATCTGACCTTTAGAGGACCAAACCCTTGTTATATACTTATGTCAGATGCAACGATTTGTGAGCTGTCTTGTGTTTGATGTTTTTCCGACAGCCACAAAATTGAACCCCGTTTTTCAAAAATATTTTTTGTATTGTGTGTATCTCTCCTCACCTCTCCCGTGTCGCATCCCAAAACCCTTGGACCCCATAGATGATGAATGAAGTTGGACCGGTATTCTCTGGACCGATGACTCAATTGGAGGCAGAGCTATGGATTCAAAACATGGAGAATCACTTCGTGAAAAAAATTGATTGCAAGGAAGTATGAGGTTCAATATGCTCTTCGGTATTTTACTGAGAGTGCTGCAACCTGGTAGAAAATGCATCAAGCCATACAAGGATGCAACGGAGTAAAAACTTGGGAGGAATTCAAGAAGACTTTATTGAGATCCCGTCTTATCCGGAAGCACTATGATAACCCGAAGAAGAAACCTTGTGTCTGCAAGATTTGTGGGGAAATAGGATACACCAATGAAGAACACAAGGATGGATGCCCTTATTGTGAGGAAAATCACCTTGAGGAAGAATGCCCGAGTAGGCAGGTTACTTGTTTCCCGTGTGAAAGAAGTACGCACAACCCTGCTCAGTGTCACTTTTTACCCCAAAGTACAAGAAATTACCAAGCAGCAGAAAGAAGCCCTTAGGGAAAGTTTTGGAAGAACCCGTGATGGAGGAAGTTATTGAAGACCCTGATGGAGAAGTCCTAAACAGATTTTCACCCAAGCCTGCTATTTATGTGGAGAAGAAGGACATTTTTCATAGTATTGCATGAAGGAAAGCCAAGAGTATCCCGGAGACTTCCTGACAGCAGAAGTGAAGTTTGACCCTCAGTAAATAGAACCTCTGATCATTACGGACAAATCCAGGAAGAGAAAACGAAGGCATCCCCAAAACAACCCCATTTCTGCAGAAAAGGACCTGAGTAATATCACATGTTTCACGTGCAAGGATTTAGGTCATTACGCTAATAAATGTCAAGAGAAGAAGCCAAGAACCCAACAAGTAGACACCATCCACAAGAAGCCCAAAGACTTACGGAAGTCATTTGTTTTCGTTGCAAGGAAGCATGACATTTTGCTAGGGAATGTTTAGATCAGAAGAAAGCTGGAGCCGAGTAGTTGAGATTTTGATATGGATAATAAGAGTAGTAGAAAGAAAATTTATTTTCATATGTTTGATGAGTTGAATTATGTAATCGAAGCCTCAGAGTTTGTAATGGATTCATGAAATCAATAAAGTTAATGTGACATGTTTTCATATGTTGAATTGTATGAGTTGTTACTCTATGGACACAGATTTGGACCATTTTCGAGGATATGAGAAATATGGTCTATGGATGAAATTGTAAATTTCACTTTAAGGGTGGTAGTGCCCTGTGAAAACACTGGACCGATGGTAAGGAAAAATGTATCCCACAGAGTGGAGTTGGACAAATTAAGTTTAAGGATTTTATTTGATGTATTAATTACCTCAAGAGTATGAAGGAATGAAGTAATATTGGATTTAAAGGAGGTGCAATGTTGGAATATGGAACAATAGTAGCTCAAATGATGAGTTAAAATTGTGCGAGTATTGAAGTGGGCCCACACCCCACATGCCCAGGAATTAATAAGGATCAAGTACTCCCTACAAGAAGAAATTTTGGAAGAAGATGTGATTTGATGAGCAGACGTTCCATAGGAGGTTACGAAACCTCGAGAGTTGTGAAGTAACGATAGATGTTTCATTCAGCTTGCAGAATCAATGGAATTATCCGAACTAAGTTCATCGACAAGAGAAATCATGCAATGCTTGTGACAATTCCCGAGTGTTAGAAATGCGAGATTCGCTAAACCTTATACAGAGTAATGATTTGTGTGTCGAATGGATTGATCACCATACCGACTTACTATGATCATTCTCTCTTGCTATTTGGAATGGTAAATCTAAGTGACTTACCCATAGTAGAGAGACGAAGATGTCAAACCTTGTTTAAATCCTAGAATGGTAGAACGATGAAACCCTATACAGGCAACCGTTGCCAATCGTAGGTCATACGGTGAGATTTAGCCCAGACCCATTTTCTCCAGGAGAAACCATTAATTGTTGACCACCATGAGATTTTTGATGGTTGTTTAGTACTGGCGACAGACCCGTCAACTGAGAAGACTCATCCTCGGAAGAACATCACCATGATTGAGAGGACACAAGATTTTGAGAAAAGGGGGTTATGCCCCTACCGGAAGAGCCTTAGTGAAGGAATTGTCCCAGAGAATATGAGAAGACCCACATCATCTGGGTACATGAGTTTTCTTGGAATCATAACCCTTATTTTAAGTGTTGTAGCACACCAGACCCCTTCGGTCGATGGATTTGATGGAAGACCCCCAAACCCGAACTTTTCTTCCTAGCCTCTTGGAATCTCGAGGACGAGATTCATTTTAAGTGTGGTAGGTTTGTAACATCCCAAAATTCTAAATTTTGGAATGTTATATTAAATAAATATTTATGTTGTTTGCTTGATTGTTGTGCGAATGACTGTGTGAATTTGAGTGGAAATTGGAACTTTTCGAAAGTTGAATGAGAGGGAATGAAATGACTTCCCAAACTTTCATCCTTGCATTTTGATCTCAATGGATTCAAAGTCAATTCAAACACAAAACCCTAGAGTGAAGATGACATGACTTCTTCCATTTGAAATGAGAATGGTTTTTGAAAATATTTGAATTCCATTTGGAAATATTTCAAATTCAGAAACTTTATGCAACTCAATGATTTTCATGAGAAAGATAAAATGACTTCTTCAAATCATATGAAATATGAGTTGGAAGTTTTAAAGAATCGAATTTAAAGGCCCTTTGAAGGTATTTTGAAAACCGTTTTCAATTTAGAGTTATTTGGTTTTTATTCAAATTATTTTTCTCCAAAAATATAATATATGAAAAATAGGGTAAAATGATTCCCTGCAATAGAAAAATGGAGAAAAATGTATTTGAAATCATTTTGATATTTTAAAATAATTTTTATTTGCATTTTTAATGCAACAGTAGCACTGTTTGCTTTATCTAAATTTTTGTGGATTTTATTTCTACGTGTGAAAATGTTCATCAACTAGGATTTATTTGTCTGAACATTTTTGTATATAATATGTCTATGTATAATTGTTTCTTATTCACTTCTGTTATTATTTTAGTCTCTGTTATTTTTAAAACAAAAAAGGTCGAAGCCCATTTGCCCCACTGGCCCAACTGCAGCGCGCCCCGAGCGAATCCCCAATGGATCGGCTGGTCGATCCGCTGTGCCCCTCCCGCTTTCGCCGACGAACGGGCCCACTGCCCGATCCCGCTCAAGCCGCCTATGACCTTCTTCCTCCCCACGCCAGAGTTGCCACCGCCGCCGCGCCGCCAGAAATCCCGATCTTCTCGGGATCACACAATCCCTTCGCCCCCTCCTCCGAGCACCCCTCCCCCTATAAATACCCCTCTCCCTCGACCCGTCCCCTTCCTTTTCCCTCACATAGGAACCCCATCGCCTCCTCGATTCCTTGCCGGAGAAAAGCACCACCGCCGCACCATTGTTGCCCTACTTCATCACCCCGACCAACCCGCCACCGCCCAAAGCTACCCACGCACCCGCCTCCCTCTTCCACACCACCCCGTGCCCTCACCCGAGCTCCGGCACCGCTAGAGCACCATCTACATCAACCACCGAACGTCACCGCCGTCCCGAGCTCGCCGCCGTCCTCCTCCGACGTGTCTGAGCTCCACCGAGGCCACAATCATGATCGCCTTCGTCCGCTGCATCCTCCCGACGAGTTCACCGAGCTCGCCGACGACCGGAGCACCGTCCCCGTCAACCACCGAAGCCGGAGCTCGTCCGCCGCCTCTGTAAGCTCTCGCCTATCCCTCCACCGTTCGATCTAAAATAAACGCCCTAGATTAGATCTAATCTGAACTGTTAGGTTTTTTTACTAGATCGGTTTAGCTTCGGATTATTTATGGTTTAGATCTAATCGGTTTAGCCTGTTTTTCTTTTATCTACACGCGCGTGCTAATCTATTAAAGATCGATCGAGCATCGTTTAGTTCAGACCGCCCACTGCTTAGGCCCAATAGGAGCCTGGCGCATAGCACCTGCCCGTTTTTTGTTGTTTTTTCGTTTATTTTTCCTTTCTGTTTTAAAAACAGAAATAGTTTCAATTTTAGATTGCTTATAAATTTTATGTTTTAGATCCAAATTGAGAGATTCTTTTAGCATTAGATTCAAAATTTCTCGAAGTTTCTGTTAGAACAATTGGATTTCAGATTTGAGTAGTTTAAATTTGAGTTTGATGAAATTTATTCAAATCACTATTTTGGCTGTATCTTGAGTTTTATGAAATATTTTCGATTGATTATTTTTGCTACTGTTTTGTTATTGTTTTGTCTATCCAGTAGCTTAGAGTTATTTATTTTTAGTTTATTTTAATTAGGTTTATTGCGAAAACAGTATTGTTTTGCTTATGTAGTTGTTTAGTCATATGATTAGTGTTTTTAATTAATTTTAGTTAATTCTTTTTGTAGATTTTTACATGTTGCCGTATGTTTCTGTTAGACTACAGTAGATAGATTTTTGTAGTTATTTATTAGTGTTTAGCTACTGTTTTAGTATTTTTTTGTTTAGTTCATAGTGATAGTTGATAAAAATAGTTTTATTAGTTTTAATGTACTTCTTTTTGCCACTTCAATATATGTTGTTGTTGGTTCTGTTATTTAGGAGTAAATAAGTTTTCATAGATTATTTTAGTATTGTTTACTATTGTCTTAGTGTTTTATAGTTGTTCTAGTGTTAACTAGATAGTTATAATAGTTTTTATACTAGTTCTTTTTGCTAGTAAATGCTTTAATAAATTATTTTCGGTTGTTTCATTAGAATTATATTTTCTTTGTTGTAGAAAAAAATTATTAGAGTAATTTGGTGTTGCTACGAGAGTATTGTGTGTTATTGTGTGAGTTGGTTTCTCCCTTGTTTTCTTGAAGTTTTTTTGGAATTCTATTTGGTTTTCTTTGACTTCAATATTGTTTTATTTATTGCTTTTTGAGTGTTATTTTGATTTCTAGTATTGTTTGCTAGGATTATTGCTTATGTAAGTATAATGTTTGACTATATAGATTTTCTCGGAGTGACGAATAGTTTATCAAAGATTCCGAGAGCGTTATTATCTTCATCAAGTAATACCAGGCAAGTTCACCTTGACCATGTTTTTCATATATATGTTTTATTTGCATGTAGTAGCACCCTTTCAACAATCCCTCTAGTAGTGTTATTGAATCTTTAGTTGAGTAGAATGCATGAGGTAGGAACCCTTCTCCCCGTTACCAAGCCCGGGACGTTATATAGTTTTAATGCTACGCTATAGTAGACGGGGTTTGGTATGAGTGCACGAGAGTGGTGTGAAGAAGGAGGACTCTACGTCAATAACAACAACTCCGTGATGGAATCTGCAAGGACTGCATCTTCAAGGCCTCAAGACTTCAAGACTCGAGACAAGAATTCAATACACACTACTGGGTGAAGGACGGTTGACGGGCACCCTGGAGCAAGTGGATGGCCGGGATGCATGGAGAAGCGCCATGACATCTTGCGGAAAGCTTCACCCAGACTCAAAGAGATGGAAGAATACTTCATGCCCATAAGCTTATCTGTGCAACCGCAAGTCAATATGGGCTCTGGCTTGGTTGACCTTAGTGGTGACTCTGGCTGGGACGGTGCTAGCAGATGTAGAACTACGGTAGGATTGGATGAGCACCGGACAGTGGTCAGAGGAACTCTTCGGAAGACCATTTTTCGTTCGTCTTGTTCTCAAACACCCTGAAGTACGAGAACGTAAAAAGAGGGATCGAATCTTGCGGGTAAAGTGTACAAACCTCTACAGAGGGTTAAAACCTAATCGATTAGCCGTGTCCCCGGTTACGGACAATTTAAGCATCTGGACTTGGATCTACCTCGAAACTCTCAACACCGGACTGATAACTTAATTATGGGCAACTTATCATGATTTGGGCTATGAGACATCGGTTGGCGGAACCATGTCATGATAGAAACTCCATAGTACAGACTCTCGTTATTTCCTTTGATGTAGGGAAAATAAAACCAGCTTTTATGCAAAAACTCAGACCCAGAGCCACAAAGCCATATTGCATATAAAATAGTTTATCATCTGTTTTCTCTTATTGTGATTTTGTCGGTACATTCAATGTACTGACCTATACGGCTGCAACTTATCATGTTGCAGATTTTTTTTCTTCGACGAGTAAGAGTTACGATACAGGGTTATGGTCTACACTCAACCTGCCGATGGCGTTGATGGGACTCCACACCTGTTGATTGTTTCCGCTGAGACATATGAGGTATATATCAGTTTTACGTTACTTATACATGTGATTGCAATTTGATATATACATTGATGTACTATGTGTGCCAGCATACCAATCCAGGGATGGCACGGATACACAGAGGCTTAACCGTCTAAGGTCAGGTCGCTACAGACAATCTCCGGGTGTATAGGATGATGCTTAACCCGGCCAAGTGTGTTTTTGGTGTACCAGCTGGTAAGCTTTTGGGTTTTCTGGTTTGGCATTGAAGCTAACCCGGAGAAGATCAAGGCCATCACTTTCTTGGCTAAGTCGGCGTGTGTCAATGATGTTCAACGTCTGGCAAGTCGTATTGCCGCCTTAAGCCGGTTCATAAGCCGGTTGGGTGAAAAGGCTATACCATTGTACCAGATGATGAAGAAAACAGATCACTTTGTCTGGAGTGATGCTGCTAACCAGGCATTTGAGGATTTGAAGAAGCAGTTGGCTGAGCCGCCCATTCTTGCTGCTCCCATTGATAAGGAGCCTTTGATGTTATATGTGGCTACCAATAGCCGAGCTATTAGTGTTGCCATTGTGGTGGAGAGGAAGGAAGCATGTAAAGAATATCCGGTTCAATGGTCGGTTTACTATATCAGTGAGGTCCTTATTGAGTCCAAACAGAGATATCCACGTTGGTAGAAGTTTGTGTATGGGGTTTTTATGGCTAGCCGGAAGCTTGAGTAGTATTTTCTGGGTCATCCTATCACTGTGGTTAGTTTTGCCCCTTTAGGGGATATCATTCAAAACAGAGAAGCCACAGGTCGGGTAGCTAAATGGGCCATCGAGCTTGGTCCTCATGGTTTAAAGTATGTGCCTCGTACATCCATCAAATCTCAAGCACTTGTGGATTTCACCAATGATTGGACAGAGTTGCATTTGCCTGAGGAGAAGCCGGATAAGACATATTGGACTATTCACTTTGATGGGTCCAGGAAGTTGGAAGGCTCGGGGGCTGGAGTTGTATTGACTTCCCCATGAGGCGATAAGTTTTCTTATGTTCTCCGGCTAATGTTCCCTTGTACCAACAATGCAGCTGAATATGAGGCCTTGCTCCATGGTCTTCGAATGGCCAAGGAGATAAACTTAAGCCGGGTGAGGTGCTTTGGCGACTCATATCTAGTAGCTCAACAAGTTTCTGGTACTTGGGATTCTAAGGATCCACTCATGGCGGCTTATCGTCGAGAGGTTGATGCTATTGCGGGTCACTTCAAGGGTTATCAAGTTGAGCATATTGATCGAAGGAAAAATGAGGCGGCTGATACTTTAAGCCGGTTGGGCTCTCAATGTAAGCCGGTGCCACCTAACAGTTTCTTGGATATTCTGCATAACCCTTCAGTTAAATTGCCAACAGAACAAGATCTGGCTATTCCTGACCTGGAGGCACAGCTGGTGGCAGCTCTTCATGCTATTCCTGATTGGACAGTCCCATACTTGGCTTATATGACCCGAGGCGAGTTACCTGAAGATGAAACGTTAGCCAGGCAGATAACCCGGCAGTCTAAGTCAATGACAATTGTCAATGGAGAGCTACATCATTGCAGTGTCACAGGGGCGTTTCAACGTTGTGTTTCTCCAGAAGAGGGCCATGACATCCTTCGTGAGATTCATGAAGGAGATTGTGGTCATCATGCCGGCTCTAAATCTCTCGTGGCTAAAGCCTTTCATCATGGATTTTATTGGCTGATGGCTCATGCTGATGCTGAGGATTTGGTCAGTAAATGTGATGGTTGTCAGAAATTTTCACGAAGAGCTCATGTGCCGGCTCAAGAATTAAGGATGATTCCAATTACTTGGCTGTTTGCAGTCTGGGGGCTTGATATGATTGGGCCTTTCAAAAGGTCCAAAGATAAAAAGACACACCTCTTGGTGGTAGTTGAGAAATTCACAAAGTGGGTTGAAGCAGAGCCGGTCAGTAAGTGTGACACGGCGACAGTGGTTCAATTCATCAAAAAGGTGATTTTGCGTTTTGGCTTTCCCCACAGTATCATAACTGATAATGGCACTGATCTATCCAAGGTGCTACGAAAGAGCTTTGTCAACGTGAGCATATGCGGCTTGATGTCTCATTATTGGCTCACCTCCAGTCTGATGGTCAAGCTGAAAGAGCCAATCAGGAGATCTTAAGAGGCATCAAGCCCTGACTTCTGGTACCCTTGCAAAGGACGTCGGGTTGTTGGGTGGAGGAGTTACCTTCGGTATTATGGAGCATCAATACTGTCCCAACAGATCTACGGGTTACATGCCTTTCTTCATGGTCTACGGAGCAGAGGTGGTTCTCCCCAGTGACATCTGTCATGATTCACCTCGTGTGGTGGCTTATGTTGAAGCTGATAATGAAAGGGCATATCAGGATGCACTTGACTTATTGGATGAGAAGCGTGACCATGCGGCGGCTCGTTTGGCGATTTACCAGCAAGATCTGCGCCGTTATCACAGCCGCCGGGTTAAAACCAGAACTTTTCAAGAAGGAGACCTGGTGCTTCGGCTTATCCAAGACCAAACTGATATGCACAAATTACCCCCACCTTGGGTAGGACCCTTTTTGGTCAGAAAAAATCTAAACAATGGATCATACTACCTTATCAACATTCAAGAGCATAAGGATTCACGTAAGTCGGAGGAGGAGACCCGCCGGCCGTGGAACATTGCTCATCTTCGGCCTTATTATACCGGAGCCACCGGCTCTCCTGGTGTACATATTTGACAATGTACATATTATAAAGAATATAATAAAGCCGGCATCCCTGATAAATCAGGGCCTTTGTCATTTAATTTTTAAGAATAATGAGTCTTTTTCACTTCCAATGGTCAATAGGGGGCTTCCTGTTCAAACATAGGTGTATTCACCAAAGAGAACATAGCGTTACTACCCTCTTGATCCGGCGCAACACCGATGTTACAAATCACTTGGGGCTTCCTGTTCAAACATAGGTGTATTCACCAAAGAGAACATAGCGTTACTACCCTCCTGATTCCGGCTATCAAGCCAATATGGTAATTCGGCTATCAAGCCAATATGATAATTTCATAAGAGCACAGCTCTGGTTATCTTGGTAATTCGGCTATCAAGACAATATGATAATTTCATAAGAGCACAGCTCTGGTTCTCTTGGTAATTCGGCTATGAAGCCAATATGAAAATTTCATGAGAGCACAGCTTTGATTACCTTGATAATTCGGCTATCAAGCCAATATGAAAATTTCATGAGAGCACAACTCTGATTACCTTGATGATTCGACTATCAAGCCAAAATGAAAATTTCATAAGAGCACAACTCTGATTACCTTGGGATTTCTGCTATCAAGCCAGTATTATATCTTCATATGAGCATAGCTCTGACATATTTGGCGGGTTAATTATCGGATTACAAAGACCAAAGAGAGTCTGTTGCATAGAACAACTCAAACATAGGTCTCTGGTGAACCGGCGGCATATGATAACATTAAGTACTTGAGAGTATTGTCTTCTCAGTTTTGGGTTATCATCCTAACTGCTTTGGTATGATAAGCCGGCAGTGTTCAATCACATATCACAGGTATGATATTTCATATATATATATATATATATAGTGTTACTATTCATCATCTAGGGTGCAAAATAAGTTATTCTTCACCTGAGGTAATCTTACGATCATTTCATAATTAAATTACGTTTAGAATTCAAATAGTTACATTACTATTGATTCACTACGTAAAATTTGACATAAGAAAATAAAAATATAGGTCATAAGACAATAAAATTTGTAGTTTATGTGTATTTTAGACTATGTTTTTACGTTTGTAATTTTACATAACATAAAATATTTTTTACAGCGATTATATATTTTCTTACGGTCTCTTTTTACGTCGGAAATAAGACAAAACATACAGAACGTAAAAGTACGGTGCATTGATGGTAAAATAGAGGGGGGTGAAGAATAACTATTCCTCACCCAGGGTGACGAATAGCGCAACATATATATATATATATATATATCATGGTTAAACCGGCCCTGGTTATGACCTATTTTTAGTTGCCAGTGGTTTATATATGGTATTATGACCCGCCCCGCGGTAAACCGTCGGGGCACTTGTGATTTACATGTGTGCATGATAATGATAAACCTCCTTCTGCATAAATTGATGATATCATAAGCATAAAGTGACACGCTCCTTAAATGGCGGATCAAATGATGTGGCACAAAGCAAAAAACGAGCATGATGGCACGAGAGATCAAAGTTTACTGGCCTATTACATGACTCCGTGAGCCAAACAAGATCAAGTGTTTTCAAATGATCAAATATATAAATCGCCTGGCGGATTACTCATCTTGGCCTAGCTGACTTGAGCCTTCCAGATCATCCTTCTCCAGTTCTTCATCCTCCTCTGCCGTCTGGAAGTTTGGTGTTGACCAATCAATGCCACGTAAGGCATGGAATTCAGCTTCATCATCAATAAGATTGACGGGTCAACTTCAGGGGCGAAAGTATGCTTATGAATTGGAGGAATTAGATCCATCACTTTATAAGCTGGCATGGACATCTTCTGGTTCTCTGCATCATAAGCCGGCTGATATTTTGAGAGATTGGTTTCATCAGCAATTACTATCGCACGAGGACGGATTTCTTTAACGCGGGCGGCGAAGTCTTGCTGATCAAAAGGAGTGACATCTTCTTTCAGGCTTGGATACCCGGTAGCCACCTCGGCCGGGTCTAGCTCGGGTAACCATGCCTTGGCATGGCTCAAGGCCGTCACGGCACCGGCTCTCGCACATGACCGTTTTATCTCTTGAATCCTCGCAGGCAGAATTGACAATTTTTTCAACACGTCGCTTAGCAGGTCGGGTCCTTGATTCGTTGGAGAAATTGTGGCTAGTGCACGCTGAGTTCCGGTATATAGCTGTTCAACCAGCGTATATACGGCTTTAAGCTTCACCGGTACATCTTAATTCAGATTACTGCTCCTTGGACCTGTGTGACAATCGTGGAAGTAATTAGTGGCGGTTCATACCATCACGGAAGAGATTCAATTTCAATATTCACATGGCGACTTACCAAAGATAGCAGAAACCATCTGAGACACCCGGCGTTTTAAACCGGTAAGCTCAAAGGTCACTTTTTCTAGATCAGCTTTAGCTTTTTCGACGTGATGTGTTAGAGCGCTTTTCTCTTCGGCCCAGGAGTTTCTTTCAACATGAAAACCGGTCTTCAGCTTTTCCGTTTCCTCTAGACTAAACTTGATTTTAAATCAACTTTCCGGGTCTCAAACTCTTGAATCTCCAGCCGAGTCTTTGCATCATCCAATTGTGATTGAAGTTCAGTGGTGGCCTTCTGTACAAGCACAGAGTTACAAACACATTTATATCCGGGTTACAGGATTATAAGTCCCAAGCCTTTTGCAAGCAACAACACTTGGCACTTGAGGGCTAATGCCTACCAAAGAACTCTTCCTACATTGATTTATATGACTAAGTCCCAAGCACTTTGCAAGCAACAATACTTAGCACTTGGGGGCTAATGCATATTTGTTCATATTTCATTACTACTTTATGATGATCCACTAGTGCCATGGACAACCACAGCCGGCTCATGGGGGCTACATGAGTAAGTTCTGATCTATAAACACTGATAAGTACCGGTTTATTCATGCTGATTAAACCGGCCCTTGGGGGCTACAGATGCAATGTTGATCATTAAAATCTGGTTTAAGTGAAAAATGGATTTTTGAAGGATTTTTTTAATCAAAATATGCTTTCTGCTCATTCCTATTCTAAGTCTACACAGTAGACTTGGGGGCTGACAGGATATGCATAATGTATTTAAGCCGGAATTCATACCTCATATTTTTTATGCTTCTGTTTCACCATATCGATTTCAAGATCGCGGCTGGTATGTACTTGGTTGAGGTAGCCAAAGAGTACTTCACTGCTGCTCAAGTGAGAATAGTGAGCAACGTCAAATCTCACTTTCTCCTTTTCAAGGAATTCCTGCTTAGCGGAGTGTTGAGCCAAGACAATTGGATTTCCCGGTTCTGTAAAGCCGGTGACAATGATCATAACATCATCAGTATGAGTTTCTGACAGTTTAAGTGGGCTTGATGATTCAGTATTCAAAGGATTGAGTTTTGTCTGGTCGCTGGAGAGGTCAGGAATCTCTGGTGGATCGTCACGGACAGGCTCGTCGGGTGGTACCATGGAGGTATCAGATGCTGGAATTTGTTGTTCCGGCTCAGGAACTTTGGGGTCTTTAGCCGGCTTGGTCACCTTTGCCCTCTTGTTAGGCTTTTCTTTTCCACTGCACGGTTCACGAGAGATCAGTACAAGTATAAGAGCATAAGGAGATAGAAAACAAAAGAGATGTTACCCAGGAGTAGTCTTAAAATCCGGTAATTTGGTTTGAGATGAATCGTCGGAGGAGGAGCGAGAAACCTCCTGATAAGTTTGAATTGAAAGGAGTAAATGGCTGACGAATGAGACCCGCCGGGGGGTAAAAAGAGTTAAGTTTGGAAAGACCTCGTTTTGCCATTTTCGTGGAGCTAGAGTATTCGGTAAGCCAGACGATAACTCTTCACCTCCGCTGGTCCGAGTTTGTCGCCGGCTCTCGTGTTGTTGTTGCTTCAAAATAAAGTGAGGATCCAAATGAGCTAAGGGGTGCGAAAAGCTTACTTTCCGTGTTACTCATCGAATTCTCTGTCTTGGCAAAGGCTCTGAGTTGGATGAAATAATAGTTACCTCTTCTTCAGCTGCTTGGCTAGCCCCCGTGTCATCCTGAGTATAATCAGTGTCAATAAGGTGATCGAAAAAGGAGCCAAGGGAGTCAAGGGCTACCTCCGACTCAGAGCTGTCATCTAGTTCAAACATGATGCAGGCGCTTGATTTCTTCTTATTTTTCTTAGTGTTTTTCTTGGCGGCTTTCTTGGCGGCTTTCTTGGCAGCTTTCTTGGCAGCCCTGGCCTTCTTGGCAGCTTCATGGTCGTACTTCTTCTTCCAAAAATCAGAATCAGCCTATGAAAATTCATCAAAGTTGAGTTAATAAAACATTTAAATGATGAGGTGAAGGTAAGAAAATTGGAGACTCACATCTGGTGGCGGGTTAAGTTTGCAGAAAGGGTTTAGACCCACTTTGCTACAATCTTTCGGATCTTCATTCAGAAGGGACTTGGTCATTTCTTTGATTGCCTCGTCAGTTAAGCGTACAGAGCTATTGCACAGCGGATCCTTTATACCACCAGTGTAAGTACACATTAAGCTAGGCCGGCGGCTCAAGGGTATAATTCGCCAAGAGACCCAGCACCGAACCAAGTCAATGCCAGTTAAACCATTTCCTAGCAGAGCTTTGACCTTTGCAGTGATGGGGGCAAGCTTTGCATGTTTGGCAGCGGTAAGCTTCTCAGGAAGAAGATGTTTTGGGTCCAGGCGCTCGACACAATAACCCGGCAATGGATTCTCGTCATCCGGAGAGGTATCTTTGCAATAAAACCATGTCTAGTTCCAGTCCTTGGGATGACTCACAAGCAAACATAAGGGAAGATAGCATCCCTTCTTCGTTGAATTGAGATTGCTTCGAGTTCCAAGTTGGGTCCATTTGTGAATTCGTTTTGGCGGTTCAAATAAAAATATTCTCTGAAAAGTTCAACACTGGACTCCTCTTGAAGGTATACTTCACAGAAGACTTGAAAGTTGCAAATGTTTGAAACGGAATTGGGTCCAATGTCTTGCGGATGGAGTTGAAAGAAGTGCAGAACATCTCGGAAAAATTTAGAGCCGGGTGGTGAGAAGCCCCGGTTCATGTGGTCAGTAAAAACATTGACCTCACCATCCTTTGGATGAGGTCTTTCTTCGCCTGGATTGGGGGCGTGATAACCCAATTTTGACAGCATCTTTGAGAGTATCTTCGGTAACAATGGACTTAACCCAGTTGCATGAAGTGACTGTCTTTGGCGGCATTGTGAAGAGAAAAGCCTAAAGAAAAGAAAAGAAATTGCCATGTTAAGTTGATTCATTAAAGCCGGAAGTAAAAAACTACAACATATACTCCAAATGGCGGCTTGAATGGGGCCTAATGATATATGGGTAATTATAAGCCGGTGATATAAGCCGCCATGACAAGCACTGATATCAAGATCTGACAAGAGCGAATTTTACTAAGTGTTGTGACAAACAGGTTTCACAGATTGGAGCTATAAGATCGGATCTACAGTAATTCAGAGAAATGAAATGAAATCTAAACCTAAGGTGGCGGCAGCAGAAAAGTGGGGATGCCTAGATGAGATCTGTTGCAATGAGGATATGTTCTGATATTAAAAAACAAGTGCTAAAACTGCTACCGCACAAGATTTGTGTCATTTTTTAGATCAAAACTATGCGATCTAGGAAAGAGAAGGATGAACGGTGATGGACGCCGATGAACGGGGAAACCCTAAGGTAGATCTATTAAGAGGAAAAGTGAAGGCTTACCGATGCTAATAAATAGCGGAGAGGCGCCGCGATGTTCTCGTTCGTTCAGGGTGATGCATGATAACCCAAATTTATTGATTTGACACAAGGGGAGCCAAAGAATATTCTCAAGTATTAATAGTTGAGTTGTCAATTCAACCGCACCTGAAAGACTTAATATCTGCACCAAAGTATTTAGTAGCAAAGTAATATGGAAGTAACGGTAACGGTGGCAAAAGTAACAGTATTGGTTTTGTAGTGATTGTAACAGTAGCAACGGAAAAGTAAATAAGCAAAGATCAATATGTGAAAAGCTCGTGCAACAGTTATAACATAGGGTGACACAGAACTAGCTCCAGTTCATCAATGTAATGTAGGCATGTATTCCGAATATAGTCATACGTGCTTATGGAAAAGAACTTCCATGACATCTTTTGTCCTACCCTCCCGTAGCAGCGGGTCCTATTGGAAACTAAGGGATATTAAGGCCTCCTTTTAATAGAGTACCGGAACAAAGCATTAACACTTAGTGAATACATGAACTCCTCAATCTACGGTCATCACTGGTAAGTATCCCGATTATTGTCACTTCGGGGTTAACGGATCATAACACATAATAGGTGACTATAGACTTTCAAGATAGGATCAAGAACTCACATATATTCATGAAAACATAATAGGTTCAGATCTGAAATCATGGCACTCGGGCCCTAGTGACAAGCATTAAGCATAGCAAAGTCATAGCAACATCAATCTTAGAACATAATGGATACTAGGGATCAAACCCTAACAAAACTAACTCGATTACATGATAAATATCATCCAACCCATCACCGTCCAGCAAGCCTACGATGGAATTACTCACGCACGGCGGTGAGCATCATGAAATTGGTGATGGAGGAAGGTTGATGGTGACTGTCGGTGTCAAAACCGGCGCATCTCGGGTAGGGGGTCCCGAACTGTGCGTCTAAGGCGGATGGTAGCAGGAGGCAGGGGACACGATGTTTTACCCAGGTTCGGGCCCTCTTGATGGAGGTAAAACCCAACGTCCTGCTTGATTTATTCTTGATGATATGAGTATTACAAGAGTTGATCTACCACGAGACTAAACCCTAGAAGCTAGCCTATGGTATGATTGTATGTTGTCCTACGGACTAAAACCCTCCGGTTTATATAGACACCGAAGGGGGCTAGGGTTACACAATGTCGGTCACAAAGGAGGAGATATCCATATCCGTACTGCCTAGCTTGCCTTCCATGCCAAGTAGAGTCCCATCCGAACACGGGACGAAGTCTTCAATCTTGTATCTTCATAGTCCAACAGTCCGGCCAAAGGATATAGTCCGGCTGTCCGGAGACCCCCTAATCCAGGACTCCCTCAATAGCCCCCGAACCAGGCTTCAATGACGATGAGTCCGGCGTGCAGTGTTGTCTTCGGCATTGCAAGGCGGGTTCCTCCTCCGGATACACCACAGAAGAGTTTGAATAAAAGGATAGTGTCCGACCCTGCAAAATAAATTCCACATACCACCGTAGAGAGAATAATATTTCCACAAATCTAATCTGCTGACACGTTTTGGCAGCATGACATCATGCCATGGCTCAGTGATTATTCGAACCGTTTTTCTTTAACTAGCCCTGCACATAACACGAGGAAGTTTCTTGACACGTCTTGTCAAAGCAGAGATCGTGTCCCCCTTATTACGGGATTCTCTTCAATACGGGCGTGGGTAACCCAACTGTGCCATCAATTACGGCGCTTGAGGGATAAGCGAGTTTTACCAGGCTAGTGGGGGCGCATAGTTTTGGCCGCCCTTATAAAGGGATAAGGTTTAACCTTTTTCTACCCACGCCTTCTTCCTCCTTGCTCATCCGTTCTTGCGCACTCGAGCTCCAACGCCCAAGTCCACATCCTTCTTCTCAACCTTCTCCAAACATGTCCGGAGCGGGAGGCAAGTGGATGGCTTCCTCCATCACGGAGGGACACATCAAAAAGCTGCGCAGAGCCGAATACTTAGCCGTGAATATCGCGCATCGGCTGCCCGCTACGGGGCAGATCGTCCCTACCCCGGAACCTCACGAGAGGGTAGTCTTCCTCCACCACTTCCTCCGCGGACTGGGGTTTCCCCTCCATCCATTCGTCCGCGGTATTATGTTCTACTACGGGCTGGACTTTCATGATCTGGCTCCGAACTTCATCCTCAACATTTCGGCGTTCATTGTCGTGTGTGAGGCTTTCCTCCGCATCCGGCCCCACTTCGACCTGTGGCTGAAGACCTTCAATATCAAGCCGAAGGTGGTGGGAGGCCAACAAGCGGAATGCGGCGGAGCCATGGTGGGCAAGATGCCCAATGTTATATGGCTTGAAGGCTCCTTTGTGGAGACCATAAAGGGGTGGCAATCGGCGTGGTTCTACATCACCAAGCCGCGCGACACCAACTGGGTGGTGGCCCCTGAGTTTCGATCCGGAATCCCCACGCGGCTCACCTCCTGGAAAGAGAAAGGCCTATCCTGGGGTTCATCGGTGGAGTTGGACGGACTCCAGAAATGTATCCGGAATATGGCAAGCAAGAAGCTCAAGCTTGTCAACATAGTCCAGGTCATGTTCTTCCGCCGGATCCTCCCGTGTCAACAACGGGATTTCCACTTGTGGGAGTTCGACCCGGCCCAGCACCAGACTCTGAGCGAGCTCTTCGACACGACGCATAAGGACGTCTGGAGGGTGCTGTTCAAGGGCGCCGAGGTTCCTCCCTCTCTCACCGAGGACCGCGGGCTAAGCGCGAAGCACCCTGCAAATCTGGTAAGTTTTGTATATTTGGTAGGATTTTTACTTCCCATAGCTTAACCACGTGCGGGGTCTGAGCTCCCATGCCTTTGACAGGACTTGGTGGGGGCATTGGAGAAGATCAACTGTCCGGCCCCTCTGCCCGAAGACACTGCAGACGCTCTCCTGACGGAGATGCTGACTCCGGCTCCTTACAAGGTGCCGGAGAAGACCAAGAAGAAGGCCAAGGGAACCCGAAAGAGTTCCCGATGCCAGGTGGTATCGGACTCATCGTCCGATGACTCTGCGACGCACTCCTCCCACGAAGACGAGGAGGAAGATGAAGATGCTCCCCCTCCAGCCGGGGGAGACAAGAAAAGGAAGGTCATCCCAACCGAGGGGGGCGAAGGGTCCAAGAAGGGAAGGACTCTCCTTCCGGACTGCTCCACCACTGCCGCTGAAGACGAAGACGAGTGGCTGCTCAGGGCCAAGCCCCTGGCGAAGTCGTAAGTATTCGGATACTAGAGTAACTCATAGCATACCTTTGTCGCACTGCTTCTCCTAACGCCGAATATGATTATGCAGACCGCCCCAAGCCCGTATCGATGTATCTTCGTCGGTCGGCTCCTTGGACTCGCCGGATATGGATAGTGATCCACTTCCGACCGCCACCTCCCCTTGCCCTATGGACAATGCCGAGGTGCTGTCTCACGAGGCACCGGGTCGAGGGGAGACAGTCCCAGAGGCGCCTCAAGGCGACCTTCCAGACTCCGGGAGCAGAGGGGGTAAGGCTCTCGAGGGCTCCGAGTTCGACCTTCAGCCGAACACTGTGCCGGAACCTCCGGTGGTTCCGGACTCGGGCAGGCGGCCTCCTTCCAAAAGGGGCAAGACGCCTGTGCCGGTGACCTCTGTCCATCCAGAGGCACCGGAAAACCTGCTGGGAGCGCTTCGCAGCGCTTCCATTGACGAAGAGCACCGCACTATTATGAGTGCGGTGATCCAGAAGGTTCAGTCCGCCAAGAGCGGACTAACTGAAGCCTGTGCCAGCCTTCTAAGAGGCTTTGAGGTAAGTATTTGAAATATAGGAAAAATAGTACCGCATAGACAGTAGCCCCTGATGCTCTGTTTGGTGTTCAAAAAGAAAAGCCGAATAGAGGATCAACTAATATCTGCAGGAGTCTAATATAAGTATGTCTATATGCGTATGCAGGCTTCACTGCTGACCTCTGCTGCACTGACTGCGGAGGTCGCCGTACTGAAGCAGGACCTCGAAGGGTCCAAGAAAGAGCTCGGCCTTGCCAAGAGGCAGCTCGAGGAGAACAAAGTTAAGTAATACCTAGTCTATAGATATCTATATATATAAAAGGGATGCGATTGCAAAATGACAGGATCATCTTTAATTTGCCAGGGGCCACAACCGAAGTGGCAACCCTGAAGCAAGAGCTATCCGAGGCCGAAAACAAAGCGGCCCAGGAGCGCACCGAGTGGGAAAAACAAGAGGCACGGGTGGGCGAGGTGCAGCAAGAGCTCCATGCTCTCGTGACGAAGCACGAGGCGTTGGAGCTTGACTTGAAGACGCGAGAGTCCGAGCTTGCCGCGGCCCTTGAGAGTACAAAGAGTGCCAAGGCTGAAGCCCAAAAGGCCCTCCAGGAGATTGATGCGATGAAGAAGATAGCGGCGGGTAAGGCATTCAATATGCAAAGCAAGCATGTGAAAGTAAATTACTTGTTACTTACCCGAGTCCGGAGCTCTCCAGGAGCATTCGCAGATTTGCCCCGCAGCGTGTCGGATGCCGCACACTTTTACCAGGCCGAGGAGGGAAGCTCAACAGAGAAACTGTTCTGGTCTCAGTATAATGGGACCGAACACCCAATGCCTCTGAGCGACCAGCTGAAGCAACTGGTCGAGCTGCACAAGGCGGCCGAACAGGCCATGAAGGGCTTTATAGTACGGATGTGGCCTGGTGACGCCCTTCCCAACAGCTACTTCGGCCCGGTGAGGCGGCTTGTGGATGCCTGCCCACGGCTGGAAGCCATCAAGCGGTCCGTCTGCATCGAAGGTGCACGCCGGGCTTTTGCCCGTGCGAAGGTGCACTGGGCCAAACTAGACGCCGTGAAGCTGGTGAAGGGAGGGCCGCCGCAGGGCAAGGAGCATCGCCACCCCGAGATGTACTATGAGGGTGTCCTGAAGGGTGCCCGTTTTGTAGTGGACGAGTGTGCGAAAGATGTAATATTTGAATAAACTTGCTCGTGTGATCCTGTACTATGAAAACTTGTTCATATGCGCTATGCAACGCTTGTTTGAATTTAAAGTATTACCTTATGTTCGGCTGTTTATCAAATCTGAGAGATGGCTAGTCATCGGCTTCTGCCCCCACGCCACGAGTGCTGGGGTGTTCGGGATAAACCTGAGCACTCTTGTTCCCATTTTTGGGTCCTTCGAGGGAGGTGCTCAGCACAACGAACAAGGCAATCGGACTATAATGCATTGTCACTCCCACTTAGCCATAGAATCCTATAATTTTAAATTTCGGCGAAGCCCCTAGTATTCGGAAGGCCAAATTCGGGGCGTTATACACGCCTTAAGCCAGACAGGGCCGACTCCTCGCTCTAAGCGGCATAAGTCTTTAGGGACTTGAAACCTCTCGAACAGCGACTAGTCTCTCGCCTTATCATGACAGTCAATTTTAGCTTTCTCTACTGAGGTGCTTAGCCCAGCAGAACCGGGGCACAATCGCAGTAGTTCTCCCAGTGCTACCTTAGCCGATATAGCGGAACGTAAGGTACCAAAACATGAGAGCCGGGCAAACCCAACTATTGACCCAAGACATGATTCGGAGCTGATGCATATAATGCTATAAGTTCGGGGTGCGGCACTGTTGAAAGTGTTCGGACTTCTCACGCCGTATTATGGGCTATGCTTAAGCCCCTAGCGTATTGGCCGTACCAGAGTGTACGGGTGCTAGATGTCATGAATGAACATATATATAAAAAGGAAGAATGCAATAATAGTCTTAATGCTATGCATTGTTTATTCAAAAAGGTGTGTTAAAGCAGAATGATACAAGTAGTGCGATAAGCAAAAAGTAGGACTACTTGACATGTCCCTTCCAAGGGCAAGCTGAGGAATAGTATTAAAGCAAGTATTTCACTTGTTATCGTAATCCACCTGGGAGTTCCGTGGTGTGACGTAGCTTTCTGCCTCCTTGGTTGCTGCATCATGTGTTCGGCAATCATGCTGCCGGACAGGGTTTCTAGAGATTAAAGTCCTGAAAGAGAAAAATAACCAAGCGGGAAGCCCCTAGTGCGGTTTAAGCCGTGTCTTGGAGCGTGCCGTAGTCGTGCCCCCCTCCCCACCTATGCCCATGGTATTTTTAATGCGTAATTATGTACGCGTGGCCTGGATTTCGCCATTTGGTTGGGACCGGGGTGGGGGATGCATTGCTATGCGAGCTCGGAACGTGCCAGGCGGTCCAGTTGCCAATTACTCCAGGCGTTCTTGAAGGTGTTCGGGTCGTTAATCGCCGAACTAGTGGATTGCCTTAAGAGGCTGCTTTCCGCTTCTGCTGCGAGGGCCGCAGTGTGTTCCTCCGTGCGCAGAGAGCGCTCTGTGTTTCCATTGACTGTGATGACCCCCCGAGGTCCTGGCATCTTGAGCTTGAGATATGAATAATGCGGTACCGCATTGAATCTCGCAAATGCGGTTCGCCCAAGCAGTGCATGGTAGCCACTGCGGAACGGGACTATGTCGAAGATTAACTCTTCGCTTCGGAAGTTATCCGAAGATCCGAAGACCACTTCCAGTGTGACTGAGCCTGTGCAATGGGCCTCTACACCTGGTATGACGCCTTTAAAGGTCGTTTTTGTGGGTTTGATCCTTGAGGGGTCTATACCCATTTTGCACACTGTGTCCTCATAAAGCAGGTTCAGGCTGCTGCCTCCATCCATAAGGACTCGACTGAGGTGAAATCCATCAATGATTGGGTCTAGGACCAATGTGGCGAATCCGCCATGAAGGATACTAGTGGGGTGGTCCCTGCGGTCGAAGGTGATCGGACAGGAGGACCATGGGTTGAACTTTGGGGCGACTGGCTCCAACGCATATACGTCCCTGAGCGCACCCTTCCGCTCCCTCTTGGCGATGTGGGTTGCGTATATCATGTTCACCGTCCGCACTTGTGGGGGAACCTCTTCTGTCCTCCGTTGTTCGGCTGCCGGGGCTCCTCCTCGTCATCGCTATGTGACCCCTTATCTTTGTTTTCGGCATTTAACTTGCCAGCCTGCTTGAACACCCAACAATCCCTGTTGGTGTGGTTGGATGGCTTGTCGAGGGTGCTGTGTATTTGGCATGAGTGATCGAGTATACGGTCCAAACTGGACGGGCCCGGAGTGCTTCTTTTGAATGGCTTTTTCCGCTGACCGGGTTTAGAGCCTTTGAATCCGGCATTGACTGCCGTATCCTCGGTATTGTCGCTGTTAATGTGGCGCTTATGTTTGTTGCGATGTGACCTGCGGTTGCCGTCCTTGGTATCCGAAGTACCATGGTTCTTTGATATGTTATTGCTGCGAGCCAACCAACTGTCCTCTCCTGCAGAAAAGCGGGTCATGAGTGTCGTGAGGGCTGCCATAGATTTCGGCTTTTCTTGGACAAGGTGCCGGGCGAGCCATTCGTCGCGGATGTTGTGCTTAAAAGCTGCTAGGGCCTCTGCATCCGGACAGTCGACGATTTGAATTTTCTTTGTTAGGAACCGTGTCCAGAATTGCATGGCCGATTCCTCTGGCTGCTGAATTATGTGGCTCAAGTCATCGGCATCTGGTGGTGGCATATAAGTGCCCTGAAAGTTGTCGAGGAACGCGGCTTCCAGATCTTCCCAACAGCCAATGGACTCTGTTGGCAAGGTGTTGAGCCAATGCCGAGCTGGTCCTTTGAGTTTGAGTGGGAGGTATTTGATGGCGTGTAGGTCATCACCGCGGGCCATGTGGATGTGCAGGAGGAAATCCTCGATCCATACCGCAGGATCTGTTGTGCCGTCGTATGATTCTATATTTACGGGTTTGAAACCCTCTGGGATTTGATGATCCATTACTTCGTCTGTGAAGCATAAGGGGTGTGCGGCGCCTCTGTACTGGGCTATATCGCGACGCAGCTCAAATGAGTCTTGCCTGATGTGTTCGTCCCGGCCGGACTTACTTTTACTGTATCCGGTGTGACGATTATCATCTCGCATAGTGGCGCGCCCTCGTGATCCATAGATCAATCTTGCATGTTTTGCTTTGTCCTCCATTACATCTCGCAGGTCTGGCGTATTTCCCCATGCCTTTTTATTTGAATGGCGTCGGGGTGCGGGCTGAGCTTTTGGGTGGAATGCCTCTCTGTCGCGGCCATGAGGTGGCCGATCAGCTGCGTCGTACGCCGGGGATGTAGGTTTCGGTGCTTCCTCCTCCAGTTGGGGTAGCAACCTGCACTTTGGATAACTCTTGGAGGGGCGCTCGAGTTTATATTCCTCGGCCGCCAGGACTTCAGTCCATCTGTCAGCTAGCAAATCTTGATCAGCTTGAAGCTGTTGCTGCTTTTTCTTAAGGCTATTTGCCATGGCTATAAGCCGGTGCTTGAAGCGCTCTTGTTCAACGGGATCCTCTGGCACGACGAATTCGTCATCGTCGAGGCTTGCCTCGTCTTCGGAGGGAGGCATGTAATTATCATCCTCGGCCTCTCCATCTGCCGCTCTCTCAGGAGGGCTGGCTTCTCCATCCTCCTGCTCTAAATCTTGCTGGAGGGGATTGTTGTTGTCTTCAGCACTGTCCGGAGTGCTATTATCTCCGGTGCCGGTATCACTGATTTTGCCTTGGCGGGACTTAGAGCGGCGCCGCTGACGCCGGCGCTTGGGTTGCTTCTTGGAGGGGTCATCCTCCGCTGTCCCGTCGCCATTGCCTTCTTTGGGTGTGTCCACCATGTATATGTCATATGATGAGGTGGCTGTCCAGTGCCCTGTGGGCAGTGGTTCCTCTTCGCCTCCCGCATCATCGTCCATACCGTCGATGTCTTTGGAGTCAAAGTCGAGCATGTTGGTTAAGTCATCGACAGTGGCTACCAAGTGGGTGGTGGGTGGGCAGCGAATTTCTTCGTCATCCGCATCCCAATCCTGCGGGACATAGTTCGGCCAGGATCCTCCTGACAAGGAGAGAGACCTTAATGAGTTCAGTATGTCGCCGAAGGGCGAGTGCTAAAAAATATCCGTGGAGGTAAACTCCATGATCGGCGCCCAATTGGATTCGACAGGAATGGGCGCAGGCGGTTCGGAGTCTGTGGCCGGAGAAGGATCCGGCAGTTTGGCAACACGGCTCTCGTGAAGGGTAAGGTCGATATTCGGCTCGATCGCCGCTGAGGATACAGCCTCCGTGGCGGGGTCGTCTATCCAGCCGTCCATGGATGGCGCAACTGGCTCCGAATTAAGGGTCGGAGCAGCTGCCGGTGCGATTTCTTGAACATTGTCCAATGGTAGAGCTAAATCGTACTCATCGTGACCGCGTGGCACACAAGGCAGGGGCTCGAATCCGTCGAAGATCAAGTCTCCGCGGATATCGGCCGTGTAGTTTAAGCTTCCAAACCTGGCCTGGTGGCCAGGGGCGTAACTTTCGATCTGCTCCAGATGGCCAAGCGAGTTGGCCCGCGGTGCGAAGCCGCCGAACACAAAGATCTATCTGGGGAGAAAAGTCTCACCCTGGACTGCATCGCTATCGATGATCGTAGGAGCCATCAAGCCTAACGGCAACGACACAGAGGAACACTCAATGAAAGCACCAATGTCGGTGTCAAAACCGGCGGATCTCGGGTAGGGGGTCCCGAACTGTGCGTCTAAGGCGGATGGTAGCAGGAGGCAGGGGACATGATGTTTTACCGAGGTTCGGGCCCTCTTGATGGAGGTAAAACCCTACGTCCTGCTTGATTTATTCTTGATGATATGAGTATTACAAGAGTTGATCTACCACGAGATCGGAGATGCTAAACCCTAGAAGCTAGCCTATGGTATGATTGTATGTTGTCCTACGGACTAAAACCCTCCGGTTTATAGACACCGGAGGGGGCTAGGGTTACACAAGGTTGGTTACAAAGGAGGAGATATCCATATCCGTACTGCCTAGCTTGCCTTCCACGCCAAGTAGAGTCCCATCCTGACACGGGACGAAGTCTTCAATCTTGTATCTTCATAGTCCAACAGTCCGGCCAAAGGATATAGTCCGGCAGTCCAGAGACCCCCTAATCCAGGACTCCCTCAGTGACGATGGCGACGGATTCCCCTCTCCATAGCCCCGAACGGACTCCAGATCAGCCCTCCCGAGAGAGATTAGGGCTTGGCGGCGGCTTCGTATCGTAAAACGTGATGAATCCTTCTCTTCGGGTTTTTTCTCCCCAAACATGAATATATAGAGTTGGAGTTGAGGTCGGTGGAGCTTCAAGGGCCCACGAGGCAGGGGGCGCGCCCAGGGGGGTAGGTGCGCCCCCCACCCTCGTGGACAGGGTGTGGGCCCCTGGTCTTGATTCTTTTGCCGGTATTTTTTATATATTCCAAAAATATTCTCTATGAAGTTTCAGGTCATTCCGAGAACTTTTATTTCTGCACAAAAATAACACCATGGCAATTCTACTGAAAACAACGTCAGTCCAGGTTAGTTCCATTCAAATCATGCAAGTTAGAGTCCAAAATAAGGGCAAAAGTGTTTGGAAAAGTAGATACGTTGGAGACGTATCAACTCCCCCAAGCTTAAACCTTTGTTTGTCCTCAAGCAATTCAGTTGAAAAACTAAAAGTGATAAAGAAAATATTTACAAACTCGGTTTGCTCTTGTTGTTGTAAATATGTAAAGCCAGCATTCAAGTTTTCAGCAAAGATTATGAACTAACCATATTCACAATAACACTTAGGTCTCATGTTTACTCATATCAATGGCATAATCAACTAGCGAGCAATAATAATAAATCTTGAATGACAACACTTTCTCAAAACAATCATAATATGATATAACAAGATGGTATCTCGCTAGCCCTTTCTGAGACCGCAAAACATAAATGCAGAGCACCTCTCAAGATCAAGGACTGACTGGAAATTGTAATTCATGGTAAAAGAGATCCGGTCACAGTCGTACTCAATGTAAACTAATAGTAATACATGCAAATGATAGCGGTGCTCTCCAACTGGGCTTTTTAATAAGACGGTGATGACTCAACCTAAAAGTAAATAGATAGGCCCTTCATATAGGGAAGCAAGGATTTGTAGAGGTGCCAGAGCTCGATTTTTGAAATAGAGATGAATAATACTTCGAGAGGTATACTTTCATTGTCAACATAACAACCGAGAGATCTTGATATATTCCATGCTACACACATTATAGGCTGTTCCCAAACAGAATGATAAATTTTATACTCCCCCTACCACCAACAAACATCAATCCATGGCTTGTCCGAAACAACGGGTGCCTCCAACTAATAACAATCCTGGGGGAGTTTTGTTTGCAATTATTTTAATTTAAGCATGTGACTGGGCATCCCGGTTACCAGCCATTTTCTCGTGAATGAGGAGCGGAGTCCTCTCCTCTTGAGAATAGCCCGCCTAGCATGGAAGATATAGACAGCCCTAGTTGATACATGAGCTATTCGAGCATACAAAACATAATTTCATTTGAAGGTTTAGAGTTTGGCACATACAAATTTACTTGGAACGGCAGGTAGATACCGCATATAGGAAGGTATGGTGGACTCATATGGAATAACTTTTGGGGTTTATGGAAGTGGATGCACAAGAAGTATTCCTGCTTAGTACAAGTGAAGGCTAGAAAGAGACTGGGAAGCAACCAGCTAGAGAGCGACAGCAGTCATGAACATGTATTAAAATTAATCAACACTGAACGCAAGCATGAGCAGGATATAATTCACCATGAACATAAATATCGTGGATGCTATGTTGATTTTGTTTCAACTACATGTGTGAACATGTGCCAAGTCAAGCCACTTGAATCGTTCAAAGGAGGATACCACCCTATCATACCACATCACAACCATTTTAATAGCATGTTGGCACGCAAGGTAAACCATTATAAACTCCTAGAAAATTAAGCATGGCATGAGCAACTATAATCTCTAATTGTCATTGCAAACATGTTTCATTCATAATAGCCTGAATCAGGAACGATGAAGTAATCATATTTACAAAAACAAGATAGGTCGAGTTCATACCAGCTTCTCTCATCTCAATCAGTCCATCATATATCGTCATTATTGCCTTTCACTTGCACAACCGAACGGCGTGGATAATAATAATAGTGCACATGCATTGGTCTAAGCTGGAATCTGCAAGCATTCAATATAAGGGAGAAGACAAGGTGATATGGGCTCTTTGTCGGATCAACAATAATGCATATGAGAGCCACTTAACATTTTCATCATGGTCTTCTCCTCTCGAACCCCAAAGAAAAGAAAAGAAACAAAACTATTTACACGGGAAAGCTCCCGACAAGCAAAAGAAGAACGAGAAGTCTTTTTGGGTTTTCTTTTAGTTACTACTACTACAGGCATGGAAGTAAACTAGCTAAAAGCTACAACTAATTTTTTTTTGTTTTTCTTAAGGTTTTTCAAACACACAAGAAGAATGCTAGAAAATAAATTAAACTAGCATGGATAGTACAATGAAAAAGTATGAGCACCGACAACTGGCATGAGTGTGTGAACATGAATGTAATGTCGGTGAGAAATACGTACTCCCCCAAGCTTAGGATTTTGGCCTAAGTTGGTCTATGCCCATGGATCAAAGTGGTCCCCTCCAGTGTACTGAGGAGGATCCTCGGGGTGCCACTGGTTGGCGATCTCCTCTGGATCCCACTGATAAACAGACTGCCGATAAGGGTCAGGAGATGGCTCTGGCTCTGGCTCTAGGGATCATGTTCGCTCCCAATATGCATAAATGTCATCGGGCAGGATGATGTATGTGCCTGAATAAATGTTAAACAAAGAAGGTGCAGGCAGGGTAATAATCTGACAAGTCTTTTCACTGAATACCAGGTTATAAATGAGTCTCTTCTCCTTATCATCGCAAATAAAATCATGTGCTACCATACTTTTATAGTCTAAGAAAATAGGGGACAGCACCTTTTCTTCTTTCTCATAGTCTAATAGGTATCTCAAAATGTTTAGCAAGACGCGAAGCAAACATACCTCCAAAAATGGGGCCCTTTGTACGGTTTAGACTCAACCGTTTAGCAACCATAGCAGCTAAACTGAAAGTTCTGTCACGAAACAAGGCATGGCGCAAAATAACAATATCAGGGGCACTAAGGTTTCCACTGTTCCCGCGACCAATTAAGCATCTACAAGCAAATATTGCAAAGTAACATAGAACAGGAAAATGTATGCTAGTGATTCTTGCATCGGAAACTTTCCTCGTTTCCCCTACAACAATCATCTAAATAAATCCCTCCACATCATTACGATGTGGTTCCTCTATGCTACCCGCAAAGGGTATCTTACAGACCCGACAAAACTCATATAGTGACATCTCCTTAACCTCATCATATAAGTGAAGTTCCACCAAAGATGGTGATTTCTTAGCATGAAAGTAACAAATTTGCATGAAAATATTAGTGAGGAGGAGATATTGTTCGCGCTGGTCGTGGAGGAAGTCGACGAGGCCTGCATTCTCAGACAAATAATAAAAATCTTCATAAATCTCGGCTTCTCTGAAGAACTCATCACAAGGCCATTCACATGGCCAAACTTCCGCAGTGCGAGGGAGATTATATTTGGGCTTCTTATTTTCTTCACTTTAAATATCCTTCGAGCTTCGGCTCGAAGAGCCCCTCAACAATCTTTTCATCATTTTCTTTCTCTGAAATTTTTAGTGAGTCAAAATAAAAGTGAACCAAACTCAACAAGATTGATAGCAACTACTCCTACAAGTGCCTAGAGGCCATATCATGCATTAAAACTACTTTTGACCACATAAATTTGACATGCAAGCTCAAGAACAGGGTCACCTAAGCAGCAAAAAATTGCAATAAATAAAGCACTAGAACAAAAACTAATTGGACCATTGGAGGAGTCACATACCGAGGAACAATCCCCCAAAGCAGTTTTGTAAATGGAGCTTTGAGCAAGGAGATCGAAAACGGCAGCAAGATGAGCTGGGACTCTGGTTTGAGCTGGTGGATGATTTTTTCTAGAGGAAGGCGGAGTGTGTGTGTGCAAGAATAAGTGGAGGGGGCCCTCATGGGGTCCACGAGGCAGGGGGCGCGCCCCAGGGGGGTGGGCGCTCCCTCCACCCTCGTGGGCACATGGTGGGTCCCCGTGGTGTGTTCTTAGTGCCAAATATTCTTAAATATTCTAGAAAAAATCATATTAAATTTTCAGGACATTTGGAGAACTTTTATTTTTGGGGTATTTTTTCTTATTGCAAGGATAATTCAGAAAACAGATAGAAAATACTATTGTTGCTTTATTTAGTCTAAATAACAGAAAGTAAAAAGAGGGTACAGAGAGTTGTGCTTTCTAACTTCATCCATCTCATGCTCATCAAAAAAGGAATGCAATAACAAGGTTGATCAAGTCTTGTTAACAAACTCTTTTCGAATAACATGAAACTGGAGAGTTTTCAAATAACACTAGGTTACCTCAACGGGGATATGCATGTCCCCAACAATAAGAATATCACATTTCTTCTTGATAGTAGGAAGAGGAAATTCAAAACCTCCAATAGTAATTGTCGAAGTTTTTCCAATAGAATTTATATTGTGGACTTGAGGTTGTTTCCTTGAAAAGTGTACCGTGTGCTCATTACCATTAACATGAAAAGTGACATTGCCTTTGTTGCAATCAATAACAGACCCTACAGTATTCAAAAAGGGTCTGCCAAGGATAATCGACATACCATCGTCCTCAGGAATATCAAGAATAACAAAGTCTGTTAAAATAGTAACGTTTGCAACCACAACAAGCACATCCTCACAAATACCGACAGGTATAGCAGTTGATTTATCATCCATTTGCAAAGATATTTCAGTAGGTGTCAACTTATTCAAATCAAGTCTACGATATAAATAGAGAGGCATAACACTAACACCGGCTCCAAGATCACATAAAGTAGTTTTAACATAGTTTCTTTTAATGGAGCATGGTATAGTTGGTACTCCTGGATCTCCAAGTTTCTTTGGTATTCCACCCTTAAAAGTATAATTAGCAAGCATGGTGGAAATTCTAGCTTCCAGTATGTTTCTTTTATTAGTAACAATATCTTTCATGTACTTAGCGTAAGGATTCATTTTAAGCATATCAGTCAAACGCATACGCAAAAAGATGGGTCTAATCATTTCAGCAAAGCGCTCAAAATCCTCATCATCCTTTTTCTTGGATGGTTTAGGAGGAAAGGGCATGGGTTTCTGAACCCATGGTTCTCTTTCTTTACCGTGCTTCCTAGCAACAAAGTCTCTCTTATCATAATGTTGATTCTTTGATTGTGGGTTATCAAGATCAAGAGCAGGTTCAATCTCTACAACATTGTTATTGCTAGGTTGAGCATCAACATGAACATCATCATTAACATTATCACTAGGTTCATATTCATTACCAGATTGTGTTTCAGCATCGGAAATAGAAATATCATTGGGATTCTCAGGTGTGTCAACAACAGGTTCACTAGAAGCATGCAAAGCCCTATCATTTTTATTTTTCTTCTTCTTAGAAGAACTAGGTGCATCAACATTAGTTCTCTGAGAATCTTGCTCAATTCTCTTAGGGTGGCCCTCAGGATACAAAGGTTCCTGAGTCATTTTACCCCCTCTAGTCACAACTCTAACAACATTATCATTTTTCTTATTATTCAATTCATTGAGCAAATCATTCTGAGCTTTAAGCACTTGTTCTACTTGAGTGGTAACCATAGAAGCATGTTTACTAATAAGTTTAAGTTCACCTTTAACCCTAGACATATAATCACTCAAGTGTTCAATCATATAAGCATTACGTTTCAATTGTCTACCAACATAAGCATTGAAGTTTTCTTGTTTAACAATAAAATTACCAAACTCATCTAAGCATTGGCTAGCAGACTTATAACAAGGAATATCACCTTCATCTAATCTATAGAGAGAATTTACCTTTACTACCTATGTCGGGTTATCAAGACCATGTATTTCTTCAATAGGTGGTAAATTCTTAACATCTTCAGCTTTAATACCTTTTTCTTTCATAGATTTCTTTGCCTCTTGCATATCTTCAGGACTGAGAAATAGAATACCCCTTTTCTTCGGATTTGGCTTAGGAATTGGTCCAGGAAGTGTCCAATCATTTTCATTACTCAACATATTATTCAATAGCAATTCAGCTTGCTCAATAGTTCTTTCCCTGAAAACACAACCAGCACAACTATCCAGGTGGTCTCTGGAAGCCTCGATTAGTCCATTATAAAAAATATCAAGTATGACATTTTTATTGAGAGGATGATCAGGCAAAGCATTAAGTAATCGTAGAAGCCTCCCCCAAACTTGTGGCAGACTCTCTTGTTCAATTTGCACAAAATTATATATTTTCCTTAAGGCAGCTTGTTTCTTATGAGCAGGGAAATATTTAGCAGAGAAGTAATAAATCATATCCTAGGGACTACGCACACAACCAGGATCAAGAGAATTAAACCATGTTTTAGCATCACCCTTTAATGAGAACGGAAACAACTTAAGTATAAAGTAATAGCGAGTTTCTCATCATTAGTGAACAGGGTGGCTATATCATTTAATTTAGTAAGATGTGCCACAACAGTTTCAGATTCATAGCCATAAAAAGGATCAGATTCAACCAAAGTAATTAACTCGGGATCGACAGAGAAATCATAATCCTTATCGGAAATGCAGATAGGTGAAGTAGCAAAAGCAGGGTCATGTTTCATTCTAGCATTCAAGGATTTTTCTTTCACCTTAGCTAATGGTCTCTTAAGGCCATATCTATCATTGCAAGCTAAAAAGTCTCCAGCAGTTTCTTCATCCATAACATAACCTTCAGGCACAACAGGCAATTCATATCTAGGGGGAGAATCTTCATCATCACTTTCATCAATATTATCGGTTCCAATAATTTCATTCTCTCTAACCCTAGCAAGTTGTTCATCAAGAAATTCACCTAGTGGCACAATATTATCAAGCATAGAAGTAGTTTCATCATAAGCATCATGCATAGTAGAAGTGGCATCATTAATAACATGCGACATATCAGAATGAATAGCAGGAGTAGGTGTCACAAGTTTACTCATAACAGAAGGTGAATCAAGTGCAAAGCTAGATGGCAGTTCCTTACCTCCCCTCGTAGTTGAGGGAAAAATATTGGTTCTTTCATCTTTCAAGTTCCTCATAGTGATCAACAGATATAAATCCCAAGTGACTCAAAGAATAGAGCTATGCTCCCCGGCAATGGCACCAGAAAATAGTCTTGATAACCCACAAGTATAGGGGATCGCAACAGTTTTCGAGGGTAGAGTATTCAACCCAAATTTATTGATCTCAAGTATTAACAGTTGAGTTGTCAATTCAACCGCACCTGAAAGACTTAATATCTGCAGCAAAGTATTTAGTAGCAAAGTAATATGGAAGTAATGGTAACGGTGGCAAAAGTAACAGTATTGGTTTTGTAGTGATTGTAACAGTAGCAACAGAAAAGTAAATAAGCAAAGATCAATATGTGAAAAGCTCGTGCAACAGTTATAACATAGGGTGACACAGAACTAGCTCCAGTTCATCAATGTAATGTAGGCATGTATTCCGAATATAGTCATACGTGCTTATGGAAAAGAACTTGCATGACATCTTTTGTCCTACCCTCCCGTAGCAGCGGGGTCCTATTGGAAACTAAGGGATATTGAGGCCTCCTTTTAATAGAGTACCGTAACAAAGCATTAACACTTAGTGAATACATGAACTCCTCAATCTACGGTCATCACCAGTAAGTATCCCGATTATTGTCACTTCGGGGTTAACAGATCATAACACATAATAGGTGACTATAGACTTGCAAGGTAGGATCAAGAACTCACATATATTCATGAAAACATAATAGGTTCAGATCTGAAATCATGGCACTCGGGCCCTAGTGACAAGCATTAAGCATAGCAAAGTCATAGCAACATCAATCTCAGAACATAATGGATACTAGGGATCAAACCCTAACAAAACTAACTCGATTACATGATAAATCTCATCCAACCCATCACCGTCCAGCAAGCCTATGATGGAATTACTCATGCACGGCGGTGAGCATCATAAATTAGTGATGGAGGAAGGTTGATGATGACGATGGCGACGGATTCCCCTCTCCGGAGCCCCGAATGGACTCTAGATCAGCCCTCCCGAGAGAGATTAGGGTTTGGCGGTGGCTCCGTATCGTAAAACGCGATGAATTCTTCTCTTTGGTTTTTTTCTCCTCGAACGTGAATATATAGAGTTGGAGTTGAGGTCGGTGGAGCTTCAGGGGCCCATGAGGCAGGGAGCGCGCCCAGGGGGTAGGCGCGCCCCCCACCCTCGTGGACAGGGTGTGGGCCCCCTAGTCTTGATTCTTTCGCCAGTATTTTTTATATATTCCAAAAATATTCTTCGTTAAGTTTTAGGTCATTCTGAGAACTTTTATTTCTGCACAAAAATAACACCATGGCAATTCTGCTGAAAACAGTGTCAGTCCGGGTTAGTTCTATTCAAATCATGCAAGTTAGAGTCCAAAACAAGGGCAAAAGTGTTTGGAAAAGTAGATACGTTGGAGACGTATCAATGCAGCGGCCGGAGTTGAAGCAGTGGACGAATGTCGACGGGGGCGGAGATCGGGCGCGCTGGAACGTTGCGAGGAAGAAGATGAATGCGAGAAGGCAAAGGGGGGAGAGTGAAAAGAGGACCCGTGGCCCTATTTATAAGGCTGAAAGGATAAGTGGAAAGCGTGGGAATCGAGGAGACAAGAAAATGGATATGTGACGGCGTGAGCGCCTCGATTTTTGGAGGTTCGTTAAAAGAAAATATTTATTAAGACTTGGGTCATATATAATCTTCTATATCTAAATAGCTGCCCCCACTACCTGATTTTCCTGGCTTCTCGTGAGGCCACATCATTGCTAATCCCCCCGTCGTTGATCGCACGACTACATCATCGCTAATCCTCCCACAGTGAAGGCAAGTGAGTCAGGGCATTGTTCGTTGGTGACAGCCCATGGTGGTGGCCCATGTAATAAACGCAGGCCTATATATAGCTGGCTTATTTGATAGCCCATATAAATTAGGTTCATCTTCTCTGCTAGGGGAGTAATTTCCGCTGCTTTCTCTTTTGTTCGCAGCGGCCATGACCGATGAGATCCTCCGGCCAAAAGTGCAGCCACTAATGCAATGAAACGGCATCATTAATTCATCCGCTCCCATTACCTCGCTTGCTACGAGTTATCTCTGCCGCTTTCTCTTCTTCTCGCCATCAGTATAAGGGGGAGATATCCCGGCCCTAAATGCAGCCACTAATGCAATGAAACGACACCATCTATCACCACGCATTATCTCACCCTACAAGAAGTCACTAGAAGAAGCTCCACCCATGAAACCTGGCCGCCGAGCTCGTCCATAAGGAGCTTGTTGTACGCGGGGAGACTGACCATGAAGCCCTGCAGTGTTATCTATGGCTATCCCATCCTCAACAAAGAGGTATCATCGTTGGATTCCTTTGGATCAATTCATAGATTATTACTGCCTACCAGTTCAATTGTTATATGTACCAGATTCAATTGTTTGCATCGAAGGTCTTTTTGTTTACTAGGAGGAAGTGATCAGTTTTTTTTCTGTCCACACATAATTGACTATGACATCAGACAAGATTGATTTTTATTGTTGCCACAATTTGAAGACTGATGCTCATCATCTTCCTTCAGACGGCATAGTGAATGATAGAGATTTTGGAATGACGTTTGGAATTATGCATGACCCATCCCTCTCAGTCATCTTGATCTGTTGTTCAGGTAACTAGACTTGCATGGAACTGGATGCTCTTCAGGTGTGGTTTGTAGGGAAGCAATTGTTACAGATCCAGCCAAACTAAATCACCATGTTTGTTCCCCACATCTTCTCTTCGTAATTTTATTGTTGTAGTGGCTTGGGCATGATACTGATATCCTAATTGTTTGACCATATGAATGTTTATGGCACATGTAGTTGTTTGTACACAGGCATTAGTTGCAGATAAAGTTGACCAAAGTATGAGGTATGTTCACTACATTTTTTAAGAGAGCATATTATGTTCTATGGGGCTAGATGGAGCAAGCTAATGGCTGCACAGTTCAATATCTTTTTATCTACAATAGTTATACCGCTATATCATGATCTCTGGTTGTATGCCCAGCGAATATTTGGTGCGTTTACCTGCAATTAGTAACGATGTTGAGTATTCCTTTGCAGATTAGATAAGAATTGATATTTTCCAGTCGGTGAGATATATATTTGTCGGTTTTGTGAAATATATTATAGGAGTTATGTTCGCAACCAGTGCCTAATCTAGTAGTTTCCATTCCAAAATCTACTGCACCATACCCTGGAAAAAAGAAGAGCCATTGTACTTGATGGAAAACAATGGACGTATGCAAGCATCGAATAGATGTAATTTCCTTTTCTCTTTTGTCTAATATCTTTAGAAATTTATAGTCATTCACCCTGTTAAGATTTTGATTTCCATAGAGGTTATGTGTGTGAGCACGTTTAATTCTAGACAGCTATTTTAGTCACCATTGTTGGTGCATATTTAATTCATTGATTCAGATTAAGTTCAATATGCTCGAATCTGTACTGTGAAAGGCTATGGTACTAGACAGGTGGTTCTTCTTAATCAATGTGAACTGAAAGTCTACTCTCATCATTCAAAGAGAGAAAAACTTGAACAAGTATTTCTTAGTATCAAGGCACCGTGCCATGCTTTGACGTTATGATACACTCTTTCAGTGCAATTCACATAAATAATATTGACACACTTAGATAATCGATGTAATCTCTTGGTAAGAAAGCATCAGTAATCCAGTGGGCTCAAATGTTGATATCTATAGTCTATCCATGCATCCACAAGACCCAATCTACTACCAACGGAGAGCCTATTCTCTTTTCTATTACATTTTTTATTTTGGATTTTTAGCACATTTAGGTTTTTATTCAAATCATTACATTACTTCAATTCCAGCGAAGAGGTCCCGCAGCAACGCGCGGGGTATCACCTAGTATTAATAACAGGTGACGTCATGGAGGATTATCGCAATCTCAGGAGATGACATTATGGCGGGTTACAATATCTCACAAAAAGATGAAGAAGGATTTTTTTTCTAAGTACCGAAGATTGACATGAACAAGTTCAAATCAACCTGGGGCCTAATGTTGGGGAGATAACTGTTGGGTTAACCCGCCCAGGAGTGGCCGGGTTAAGCCATGGCGGTTTATCAAGATGAAGCCCATAAAGCTGTTCAAGATGGCGGTTCACTATGAAGACTCGTTTAAAGGCCCAGGGCCCATAGGCGGCTAGAAGCCCATGAGTGTAAACCGCCATGTATGTATGACTTATATTGTAAGGCGTGTATATTTGGTCACCGAGCCGGACACGTTGTTATGAGCCGACCGGGACTCTGTAAGCCGCAGGGCGTCAACCTGTGTATATAAAGGGACGACCCAGCGGCGGTTTAGGGAAAGATACAACAGATCGAAAGCTAGGTCAAGCTATTCGCTCCCTGGCAATCGAGACATAAGCAATACCACCTCAAACTGGATTAGGACTTTACCTTCATCGCAAGGGGCCGAACCAGTATAAACTTATGTGTCCTTTGTCTCATTTAACCCCTTTAAGCTAACCTAGTGCGATGGATCCACGACTAAGTCCCCACATGAGGACATCTGACGTGACAAATCCACGACAGTGCCAACCTTAAAGGTCAGGGCCTCAACTGCTGAAACTTCTAAACCAACTGAAGAGGCCGCTAGAGAGGGAACGAAAAGGAAAGAGAGTGTCAAAAAGACCACTGCCAGAGTCATTGATAGATCCTTTATAATGAGAGACCCAGAAGAAGATGAAGAGGAAGAGGATGCTGCACCAGCACCCAAATCCTAGAAGCTTATGGGGGATTCTATCAAGTCAGGGGCTGCCACTTCAAATCCCAAGACTGCCCCCAAGGTTGCTGCTTAAGCTCAGAAGCCTTCTAAGCCCAAGAGAAGCACCAGGAACATCCCAGCTGAAGAGAACAACAAGGCCCCAGTGCCTGAAGTTGAAGAAGAAGATGCTGAAGCCCAAGTGCTGAGGAAACTGAAACCAAAGATTCTAGAACACAATGACACTCACCCAGTGCCTGAGGATATGAACATCAGGAAGGATGCAAAACTGAGACTTTGGAGACAGTCTGATCCATATGCTGTGAGGAGGAAGACTGCAGTGGACTATAGGTTCCACACCAAAGAACAACAAGACTTTTATGAAACCATTTTGCTTGACAAGAAGCCTATAGTCTATGATATGAAATGGGTTGATTGGGAATTCATTGATGAGAATGAAGACTATTTTCCAGGAGTACATGAAAGCTTCAAAGCTTGTGGAGTTGATGAGTTTATGGGACAGAAGCTTACCAAATGGAATGATGAGCTCATTATGCAGTTCTATTCTACAGCTCATTTCTATCCAGATGGTAGAATTGTTTAGATGTCTGAAGGTACAAAGTACCGATATGTCTCCGGCGTATCTACTTTTCCAAACACTTTTGCCCTTGTTTTGGACTCTAACTTGCATGATTTGAATGGAACTAACCCGGACTGACGCTGTTTTCAGCAGAATTACCATGATGTTATTTATGTGCAGAAACAAAAGTTCTTGGAATGACCTGAAACTTCACGGAGCAACTTTTTGGAAAATATAAAAAATACCTGCAAAAGATGAAGGCCAGGGGGCCCACCACCTATCCACGAGGGTGGGGACACGCCCCCCTACCTCATGGGCCCCCTGGAGCTCCTCCGACTCCAACTCCAACTCTATATATTGTGTTTCGGGGAGAGAAAAATCAGAAAGAAGGATCCATCGTGTTTTACGATACGGAGCCGCCGCCAAGCCCTAAAACCTCTCGGGAGGGCTGATCTAGAGTCTGTTCGGGGCTCCGGAGAGGGGAATCCGTCGCCATCGTCATCATCAACCATCCTCCATCACCAATTTCATGATGCTCACTGCCGTGCGTGAGTAATCCTATTGTAGGCTTGCTGGACGGTGATGGGTTGGATGGGATCTATCATGTAATCGAGTTAATTTTGTTAGGGTTTGGTCCCTAGTATCCACTATGTTCTGAGATTGATGTTGCTATGACTTTGCTATGCTTAATGCTTGTCACTAGGGCCCGAGTGCCATGATTTCAGATTTGAACCTATTATGTTTTCATCAATATATGAGAGTTCTTGATCCTATCTTGCAAGTCTATAGTCACCTATTATGTGTTATGATCCATTAACCCCGAAGTGACAATAATCGGGATACTTACCGGTGATGACCGTAGTTTGAGGAGTTCATGTATTCACTATGTGTTAATGCTTTGTTCCGGTACTCTATTAAAAGGAGGCCTTAATATCCCTTAGTTTCCGTAAGGACCCCGCTACCACGGGAGGGTAGGACAAAAGATATCATGCAAGTTCTTTTCCATAAGCATGTATGACTATATTCGGAATACATGCCTACATTACATTGATGAACTGGAGCTAGTTCCGTGTCACCCTAGGTTATGACTCTTACATGATGAACCGCATCCGGCATAATTCTCCATCACTGATCCATTGCCTACGAGCTTTCCATATATTGTTCCTCGCTTATTTACTTTTTCGTTGCTATTGCTATCATCACTACAAAATACCAAAAACATTACGTTTGCTATCATTACCTTTTGCTACCGTTATCACTACTATCATATTACTTTGCTACTAAACACTTTGCTGCAGATATTAAGTTTCCAGGTGTGGTTGAATTGACAACTCAGCTGCTAATACTTGAGAGTATTCTTTGGCTCCCCTTGTGTCGAATCAATAAATTTGGGTTGAATACTCTACCCTCGAAAACTGTTGCGATCCCCTATACTTGTGGGTTATCAGGTACCAGTCAACTATTGATGAGTGGGCCAAATTGATCAATGCTCCAGAAGAGCATGAGGATGATTTGGATGTGTATGCCAAGAAGAAAGACCACAACTCTATGGCAAACATGTACAAGGAGATCCCAGACAAAGCTTTGGAGACACACAAGTTTGGATATGTGCATTATTTGTTGTCTGGTCTGCCTACAATCAACACAATCTTGAGGCATACTCTGTTATCCAAATCTGGAGATCACAAGATGATCAAAGGCCACTCAATCAACCTGCTGTAGATATTTGATGTCCCTCAAAAATACAATGCCATGAGTCTAATTGTTGAGAGAATCAAGAGGACTGTTGCAGATCAGAAAAGATCTTGTGGGTATGCTCCACACATTCAGGTGCTCGTCAACTCGAAGATGGGCACATGCACCTACTTGTTGGACAAGGATCATTTACCTCTGCACCCAGAATTTGAGGATAACACAGTTGTGATGAATGAGGATGATCCTTCATCAGTGCAAGCTCAAGAGAAGAGAGCAAAGGCAAAGGCAGAAAAGGCTGCAAAGATGCCAAGTGTTGAGGAGGCATCTCAGGTGTTCTTAAAGAGCAAACAAGATCAGCTAGCTTATCTGATTCAGGCAACTCTGAGGATTGAGAAGGGCTTGACCACCCTGACTCAGAATCAGGAGAGCTTGGAGAGGATTATTGAGACCAAGTTTTATGATCTTGATCTGAAAGTAACTGAGATACAGACAGTTGTTGAGCAGCTCCAGGAGGAAGCAGAGGAGGAGAAAGGAAAGGCTACCATAGATGCTTTTCAGTGAGTGCCAAGAGGTCAGAGGTCAGCTGTAGTGCCAGTGCCAGATACAAGAGCGACTACTTCTGCACCAGTAGCAACAGCTTCAGTGCCAGCTCCAGCACCTACTCCACCAGCTCCAACAACATTTACCGATGCCTTCGTCCTTGGAGTTCTCACTACACCACCTCCCGAAGACCAAGCCTGAGAGACGCATAGCACTATGCATTTTTGAACTTCTTGGTAACTTGTTGCCAAAGGGGGATAAATGTATAGATCATAGCTAGGCTTCGAGCGAGAGTGTTGCTGTTTTTGTCTCTCTTGCTATTTTGGTCGAACTTTTGTGTGTGCTCGTTTGATACTTTATGTCTATGTGTGATACTTGTATGATCATGTGTTTTATCATATCATACTTTAATGTTTGCTTGGGTAATATTATCTCTTATATCCCTATATGATCATTCACTTTGCTTGGTGATGAGTGCATGTTTTAATTTCTATCATTTTGAGCGCTCCACCAAGATGTATGTGACATGGAAGAGTAACCCATGATCCTAATCGATTGTGCATTTGCATTCAAAAGCAAATTTTAAATAATGCACAAATTTAGGGGGAGCTCCTGCTCATCACATACTTCTCAAAGCGGCGATGTACTTTAGATCTTATTATCATTTGTCGAAGCTTTGATCTATATGTTGTCATCAATTACCAAAAAGGGGGGAGATTGAAAGTGCAACTATCCCTGGGTGGTTTTGGTAATTACTAACAACATATAGCTCATTGAACTAGTGCTATTTCAAGATGATCGTTTTAGAAAGTTCAATGATTGGCATGGCATGGATTATGAATGTGGACCCCTCAAAATGCTAAGGACACATATTGGCTCAAGCTCAAGACTCTACATTTTCATTTTAGTGATCCAAGATCACATTGAGTCCATAGGAAAAGCCAATACTATTAAAAGAGGATGAGGTGTTGCTTAATGGCTTGCTTGCTCAAAATGCTTAGTGATATGCTCCAAAAACCCTCAACCACTTTCTCATATCCACATATGTCCCAAACCAAAAGTCAAACTCGGCCCCACCGAAATGTTCTATCCGGCGCCACCGAGTTCACTTGACATAGCCACTGCCAGAAACCCTAGTCACTTTGGTCTCACCGATAGGGATCTCGGTCTCACCGAGATGGGATTGCAAACCCTCTGTTTCCCTTCGTAACGTTTTGGTCCAACCGAGATGAGCGATCGGTCCCACCGAGTTCGCAATGCAAACTCTCTGTTTCCCTTTCGTAACAATTCGGTCTCACCGAAATGAGCAAATCGGTCCCACCGAGTTTGCCTGACCAACTCTCTGATTAGCTTATTGCCAAAGTCGGTCCTACCGAGTTTGTGTAATCAGTCTCACCGAGATTACGTTATGCCCTAACCCTAATGAAATTGGTTTCACCGAGTTGACATGTCAGTCCCACCGAAAAGCCTAACGATCACATTTTGAACTGAATTGGTCTAACCGAGTTTGGTAAATTGTGTGTAACAGTTAGATTTTGTGTGGAGGCTATATATACCCCTCCACCCACTCTTCATTCGTGAAGGGATCCATCAGAACGTGCCTACACTTCCAGTATACATTTTCTGAGAGATAACCACCTACTTATGTGTTGAGACCAAGATATTCCATTCCAACCATATGAATCTTGATCTCTAGCCTTCCCCAAGTTGCTTTCCACTCAAATCATCTTTCCACCAAATCCAAATCCATGAGAGAGAGTTGAGTGTTGGGGAGACTATCATTTAAAGCACAAGAGCAAGGAGTTCATCATCATCACACCATCTATTACCTTTTGGAGAGTGGTGTCTCCTAGATTGGTTAGGTGTCACTTGGGAGCCTCCGTCAAGATTGTGGAGTTGAACCAAGGAGTTTGTACGGGCAAGGAGATCGCCTACTTCATGAAGATCTACCCTAGTGAGGCAAGTCCTTCGTGGGCGATGGCCATGGTGGGATAGACAAGGTTGCTTCTTTGTGGACCCTTCGTGGGTGGAGCCCTCCGTGGACTCCCACAACCGTTACCCTTCGTGGGTTGAAGTCTCCATTAACGTGGTTGTACGATAGCACCACCTATCGGAACCATGCCAAAAATCTCCATGTCTACATTGTGTTTGCTCCCTCCAAAGTCCTCCCTTTACCTTCATGTGCAATGTTTTACATTTCGCTACTATACTCTTAAACTTGCATGTGTAGGTTGATTGCTTGACTTGTGCTAAGTTGCTAAAATCTGCCAAGACTTAAAATTGGGAAAAGGCTAGATTTTTATTTGGTCAACTAGTCTAATCACCCCTCCCCCTCTATACATACTTTCGATCCTACAAGTCATGATGCACCCAACATTAGCTACACGCAATGCATCAACATGACAACAGTGCTCTCAGGTTCTAGCGCTTATTTTAGAAGGTGATGACACAACATAAAAGTAAATAGATAGTCCCTTCGCAGAGGGAAGCGGTGATTTGCAGAGGTGCCGGAGATCAAGTTTTAAAACAGAGGTAAATGATATTTTGAGAAATGCACCCTTCTTGTTTACTTCACGACTATCATTTATCAATATCTTCCATGCTAAACACGCTAGTGGCGATTCCCAAGCGATAAAGTAAAGGTTTTGACTCCGTAGGAGTTTTTGTTTGATTATTTGAAAGATCAATTCTTTTTGCAGTTTGGGACTAGGCATCCCTATTACCGCCCTTTTCTCGTGCAATGGTGAGTGAATAAACACTCATCCTGAGAATAACCCACTTAGCATGGAAGATACCGACTACCTCTTATCGTTCCATGAACAATCCAGGCACACAAAAAGGATATTTATTTGAAGTTTTTTTAGAGATGGCACATGCGAATTTATTCAGGACGGCAGGGTAATACCGCATATAGGTAGGTATGGTGGACTCATCTGGAATAACTTGGGTTTCAGGTTTTGGATGTACAAGCGGAGTTCCCACTTAGTACATGCGAAGGCTAGCAAATAGATTGAGAAGCGGCCATCTAGAGAGCAACAACGGTCATGAACATGCATTATGCATAAGTAACATTGGACACTAGCATGAGTAGGATATGAACACCATGAACATAAATATCATAGAGGCTATGTTGGTTTTGATTTAACTACATGCATGAACATGTGCCAAGTCAAGCCACTCGAACATTCGGAGGAGGATACCATATCATCATACTACATCACAATCATTTTAATGCAATGTTGACATCCAAGATAAATCATTATCCACTCCTAGCTACTTATGCATGGCATGAGAAACTATAATCTCTAATTGTCATTGCAAACATGTTTAATCATAATGAGCTGAATCATGGATACTGGGTTAAACATATTTACAAAAACAGAACAAGTCGAGTTCATACCCGTTTCTCTCTGCCACAGCCAGTTCATCAAATGTCGTCATTATTTCCTTTCACTTGCACGACCGAACGATGTGAAAATAATAATATTGCAAGAGTGTCGTGGACTAAGCTGGAATCTGCAAACATTTTATTCAGCAGGAGAAGACAAGGTAATATGGGCTCTTTGTTAGATCAACAATTATGCATATGAGAGCCACTCAACATTTTCAGCGTGGCCTTCTCCTCGATATGACTCAATAAAAAAAGAAATTCAGAGAAACACACTGAAATATTTTTTTGAGTTTTTGGTTTTCTTGAACAAGCAAATAAAACGGGAAAAGCAAAAAAATGAGAAAAACTATTTACACAAGAAAGCTCCCAACAAGCAAAAGAAGAACAAGGAAATCTTTTTGGGGTTTTCTTTTTAGTGCTACAGCTAACTATTCTAGAAAGAAAAAACAAAAAGAAGCAGGAAATATTTTTGTATTTTCTCAAAGTTTTTCAAACACATAAGAAGAAAACAAGAAAATAATTTAAGCATGGATAATACAATGAAAAAGTGTGAACACCGACAAATGGAATGAAATGTGTGAAAATGAATGTAATGTCGGTGAGAAACAAGTACTCCCCCAAGCTTAGGCTTCTGGCCTAACTTGGTAATCAGTCAGTAGTCGGAGAAACCATGGGGTCCCATGTCGAACTGTTGAGGAGCGGGCACCTGTGGATACCACTGTTGAGGCTCCTCCTCTACTGCAGCATGGTTGTTCCGGTAGGCGATGATATCCGCAGGCATAATCCTGTACCCACACCTGGCAATAGGATCAAACAAAGCAGGTGCATACAATAGAATAATATCATGAGTTCTCACACTAAAACCCAGGTTATACGGAATAGGAATGTTAGGATAACCGACAGTAGTAAACTGGTGGTAATCCATGGCCGTGCATTCTAGGTAAACCTTGGGCAAAGGATAATCATGCAGGCGTATTTGAACATTAAAGCGGGCCGCCAAACGAGTGGCGTAAATACCTCCATGTATTTTACCCTTGGACTTATTAATGTGGAGGCCATGTGCCACAGTAGCTCCCAAGCTATAAGTGTTTTCGCCCTCTAGTGCACGACGTAAAACAGCAAGGTTTGGGGAACTGAGTGCACCCACCTTCTCTCTAGCAAGCAAGCATTTTGCAATGAAAAGAGTAAAATAATGAACAGCGGGAAAATGCAAGCCAGCAGCGGTGATACTCGACACCCCCCTCTCATCACCTACTATTAGAGATGATAAAAGCTTTCAAACTCTGCGGGCCTAGGCTCTACCAAACTACCATCAGAAGGAAGCAAGCATATTTCACCAAATCCAGTAAGCGGTATCTGATGGGGTTCAGCATATAGATTAAAATGCACCTCAGGGGGATTATTCCTAGGAAGAAAATTAAAAATTTGCACAAAGGAATTTTTGAGGAGATGATACTGTTCGCATTCAGCTGTGATGAAGTCGGTGAGGCCGGCATTAGCAGCATATTGTGCAAACTCTTGAAGGATTCCGACCCCTTCCATGAACGGGGTATGCGGCCATTCGCACGGTCGTAGTTCCACCAATCTCCGGGTGTGGAGATCACTATCAGATGACTCCCCAATCACTCCCTTGGAGTTCTTCTTGGAAGCAAACTCCCTAAAGATACTCATGTTTTTCCTATGAACAAAAATTCTGAAATTTTTAGTCCACAAAATTTTCTCAACAAAACTTTACAATATTGGTAGCAACTACTCATAGGGATACATAGAGGCCATAGCAAGCATTCAAACTACTTAGAACTCTAAGAATTCAACATGCAAGCTCATCTATAGCAGCACCAAGAGTAGCTAATTATTTAAAATATAAACCACTAAAACAAAAACTAATTAGACAAATGGAGGAGTAACATACCAAGCAACAATCCCCCAAAATAGTTTCGAAAATGGAGCTTCGAGCAAAGAGATCGAAATCCGCGGGTTTGAGAGCAAGAACACGAGAGAAAGAGAGAGAGGGAGAGAGAGAGAGAGAGCAATGGTGATTTTTTCTGGAGGTAGGTGATGAAGTGGTATGAAGAGATAAGTGAGGGGGGCCACATGGGGACCACAACCCACCAGGGCGCGCCTGGGGGTCCTGGCGCGCCCAGGTGGGTTGTGCCCACCTGGTGCACCTCTCTCTGATGTTATTTGCACCAAAAATTCTTAAATAATCAGGAAAAAACGTATTAAATATTCAGAGCATTCTGAGAACTTTTATTTTTAGGTCATTTTTTATTCCACAGGAAATTCAGAAAACAGGCAACACATGGCATTTATTTTATTTAATAATAAAACAAAAAACGAAAGGTAGGGACAAAAGGTAGTGCTCACTAAATTCATCAACTTCATACCTCTCAGAAATGATCCATTAATAAGGTTGATCAAGTCTTATTAACAACCACTTTTGATTAGCATGAAACCGAAGAACTTTCATAAATCACTAAGTTACCTCAATGGGGATATGCATTTCATATTTCTTTTTGACAATAGGTAGAGGTATTTGAAAACTTCCAATAGTGATTGTCGGAGATTTTTCAATAACATTAATACCATTCACTTGGAATTGTTTCTTTGGAAAGTGCACCATATGCTCATTACCGTTGATATAAAAAGTGAGCTTGCTTTTATTGCAATCAATAACAGCCCATGTAGTATTCAAGAAGGGTCTACCAAGGATAATTGACATGTTGTCGTCCTCGGGCATCTCAAGTATAACAAAGTCAGACAAAATAGTAACATTAGCAACAACAACGGGCGCATCCTCACAAATACCGATATGTATGGCAGTTGATTTATCAGCCATTTGCAAACATATTTTAGTAGGTGTGAGTTTATTCAAATCAAGTCTTTTATATAAAGAGAAAGGCATAACACTAACACCAGCTCCCAAATCACACAAAGCAGTTTTCACATAATTTCTTTTTATGGAGCAAGGTATAGTTGGTATTCCTAGATCTCCAAGTTTTTAGGTACTCCATCTTTAAAAGTATAATTAGCAAGCATGGTGGAGATTTCAGCTTCGGGTATTTTCCTCTTATTGGTGATGATGTCTTTCATATACTTTGCATAAGGAGGCATTTTAAAGATACCAGTCAAGCGAGTACGCAAAAAAGACTGGCCTCGGCATTTCAGCAAAGCGTTCAAATTCTTCATCATCTTTCTTTTTAGTTGACTTAGGAGGAAAGGGCATTGGTTTTTGAACCCACGGTTCTCTTTCTTTACCATGTTTTCTAGCAATAAAGTCTCTTTTATCATATCGTGTATTATTGGGTTGTGGGTTATCAAGATCAACTGATGGTTCTATCTCAACACCATTCTTTGGTTCTTTATTATTCGGTTTAGTGTCTTCATGAACCTCATCATTATCTTTTTCATTATTAGAAGGTGAGTGCTCACTACCAGGTTGTGTTTCAACATCAGAGATAGAGACTTCATTATCATTACGAGGAGGTTTTTCTACTTCAGGTTCACTAGAGGCAAGCATAGTCCTATCATTTTTCTTCTTCTTTTTCTTTTTAGAAGGACTACGTGCTTCAGTGTTAGCTCTTTAAGAGTCTTGTTCAATTATTTTTGGGTGTCCCTCAGGATAAAGTGGTTCCTGAGTCATTTTACCTCCTTTGGTTGCTACTCTAACAACAAAGTCATGTATGTTATTGTTCATTTCATCTAGCAACTCTCTTTGAGATTTAGCAACTTGTTCTAACTGAGTTTGAACAATAGAAGCATGCTTTCCCACACCTCTAACATCATTTGAGATTCTAAATAACAAGTCACTCAAGCGAGCAATCATATCCGAATTGTATTTTAATTGTTTCATAACATTTGCATTGAAATGATCTTTTTTTCTAATGTAATTCTCAAACTCATAAAGGCATTGGCTAGGGTGCATGTTATGATTATCATTATCATTGAATTTCATTAGAGAATTTACCTCTGCCACCTTAGGTGGTGGTGTATTAAGCCCATGTATTTCTTCAATAGGAGGTAAATTTTTGACATCCTCAGCTTTAATACATTTTTCCTTCATAGATTTATTTGCCTATTGCATATCTTCATGACTGAGATATAAGATACCCCTCTTCTTTGGAGTGGGTTTAGTAGGTGGTTCAGGAAGAGTCCAATCATCATAATTTTTCAATATGTTACTCAATAATTCTTCAGCTTTCCCAATAGTCCGTTCCCTAAAAACACAACCAGCACAACTATCTAGGAATTCCCTAGAAGCATCGCTTAGTCCGTTATAGAAGATATCAAGTATTTTATTTTTCTTAAGAGGATGATCAGGCAAAGCATTAAGCAATTGGCAAAGCCTCCCCCAAGCTTGTGGGAGACTCTATTCTTTAATTTGCACAAAGTTAAATATTTCCTGTAAGGCAGCTTGTTTCTTATGAGCGGGGAAATATTTTTCAGAGAAGTAATAAATCATATCCTGGGGACTATGCACACAACCAGGAGTAAGAGCATTGTACCAAGCTTTAGCATCACCCTTTAATGAGAACGGAAATAATTGGAGGATATAGTAATAGCGAGTTTTATCATCATGAGCAAAGAGGGTGGCTATGTCATTTAACTTAGTAAGATGTGCCACAACAGTTTCAGTTTCATAACCATGGAAGGGATCAGATTCAACCAAAGTAATTAACTATGGGTCGATAGAGAATTCATAATCCTTATCATCAATAAAGATAGGTGAAGTAGCAAGCTTAGGATCATATTCCATTCTACCATTCAGAGATTTTTCTTTATACTTGCATAATAATTTCTCTAGATCGTCTCTATCCTTACAAGCAAGAATATCTCTGGTTGTCTCCTCATTCATAACATAACCTTCCGGTACTTTTGGCAATTCATATCTAGGAGAGCTAGTTCTAGTAGGTGTTTCGAGATTTTCAGTTTCAAGCTCATTATCAGTTTCAACAATATCATGTTGTCTTACTCTAGCAATTTGTTCATCAAAAAAATTACCTAGTGGCACATCATCATCATGCAAGGTACTAGTATCATCATAAGCATCATTCATAGCTAAAGTAGCATCATCAATAACTTGCGGCATATCAGGATTAATAGCATGTGGTGGTGTTGCGAGTTTACTTATAACAGAAGGTGAATCTAAAGCAGAGCTAGATGGCAGTTCCTTACCTCCCCTCATCTTAGAGGGAAAAATCTTAGTCTTAGCATCCTTCAGGTTCTTCATAGTGATAAATTGGTAATAATCCCAAGTGACTCAACAAATATAGCTATGCTCCCCGGCAACGATGCCAGAAAAAGGTCTTGATAACCCACAAGTATATGGGATCGTAACAGTTTTCGAGGGTAGAGTATTCAACCCAAATTTATGGATTCCGCACAAGGGGAGCCAAAGAATATTTGCAAGTATTAGCAGCTGAGTTGTCAATTCAACCACACCTAGACATTAATTATCTGCAGCAAAGTGATTAGTAGCAAAGTACTATGATAGTGTTGATAATAGTGACAACAGTAATAGTAACGGTAACAGTGATAGAAGTAGATTGGTAGCAAGTGCAGCAGTAACGATAGAAGTAGTAACTTAGCAGAAACAATATAAGAGAAATTCGTAGGCACTAGATCGGTAATCCGTTGGATGATATTCATCATGAGACAGTCATAACCTAGGGCGATACGACACTAGCTCCAGTTTATTAAATATAATGTAGGCATGTATTCCGTAAATAGTCATACGTGCTTATGGAAAGAACTTGCATGACATCTTTTGTCCTACCCTCCTGTGGCAGCGGGGTCCAATTGGAAACTAAGGGATATTAAGGCCTCCTTTTAATAGAGAACTGGAACAAAGCATTAACACACGGTCAATACATGAACTCCTCAAACTACGATCATCACCGGGAGTGGTCCCGAATATTGTCACTCCGGGGTTGCCGGGTCATAACACGTAGTAGGTGACTATAACTTGCAAGATCTGATCTAGAACATGGATATAATGGTGATAACATAAACGGTTCAGATATGAAATCATGGCACCCGGGCCCAAAGTGACAAGCATTAAGCATGGCAAAGTCATAGCAACATCAATCTCAGAACATAGTGGATACTAGGGACCAGGCCCTAACAAAGCTAACTCGATTACATGATGAATCTCATCCAACTCCTCACTGACCAGCGAGCCTATGAAGGAATTATTCACTCCTGGTGGGGAGCATCATGGAATTGGCGATGGAGAAGGGTTGGTGATGATGAAGAACGAAGATCCCCCTCTCCGGAGCCCCAAACAGACTCCAGATCTAGCCTCCCGATGAAGAACAGGGGGTGACGGCGGCTCTGTCTCGTGGATCGCGATAATTATTTCTCTCTGATTTTTTCTAGAAAAATAGGATTTTATAGCGTCGGAATCAGGGTCTATGGGGCCACCAAGTGGGGACAACCCACCTGGGCGTGCCAGGAGAGGGGGCGCGCCCTGGTGGGTTGTGCCCACCCAGGTGCCCCTCTCCGGTAGGTCTTGGCTTAGAAATTCCTCGCAAAGTTTTGTTCCATTCCGAGAACTTTTATTTCTGCACAAAAACAACACCATGGTAGTTCTGCTGAAAGCAGTGTCAGTCTGGGGTTAGTTTCATTCAATCATGCAAATTAGAGTCCAAAACAAGACGAAAAGCGTTAGGAAAAGTAGATACGTTGGAGACGTATCAATGGCCACATCCATGGCATAGTTCATAATAACATGTCCAAATTTGGCACACCCATCGGTGCTACCATGGCAGACAATGTTTGCAAAGAAATTGTATATTTTTTGGAATAAAAAATTATTTTTCCTTTTTTCAAGTGCTAGAAATGTCTTTTTCTGTGAAGTAAGTGCAGAAATAAGTTATAAAATTGGATCTTGGCATTTTTCATCCAAATTAGACCACATTGGATGCACACTGCCCAAGTTTCATGAATTATCTAGTTTTATTTCTAAATTTCATACATTTACTGAATTTCTAGAGATTTATCAAAACTTGGTCAAATTTAAACTATAGGTGTCATGTATTTTAGTCTTGAAAATTGAAAGAAAAAACATGTTTAGCTTGTGAATTTGTGGTGTAGGCACTAGGCACAACCAAAGTTGAAATTCCCAACCATCTGCTAGGATTCGTCAACCCTGCAAGTTTGACCATATTTAAAAAAACAAAGACAATGAAAAAAGCCTCAAAAAATGAAATCCTTCTGCATGGAGCCCTTTTGTGTGAACTAGTTACTAGGAAAGTTCATAGACTTGCAATAAAACAAGTTTGAAAAAATCACAAAATGGCATATCTACCATGAACTTGTATGGATTTCAAGGCGCCCATGGTCATGGCCACTTCCATGGCATAGTTCATAATAACATGTCCAAATTTGGCACACCCGTGGGTGTTACCACGATGGAAAATCAACTTTTGCATAGCAATTATATATTTTTGGAATAAAAACCTATTTTTTCCATTTTTCAGATGTTAGAGATGTCTTTTTTGTGAAGTTAGTGTCTGAAATAAGTTATAAAATTGGGTCTTGACATTTTTCATCCAAAGTAGACCACATTGGATGCACATGTTGGGGATCATAGCAGAAATTTAAAAATTTTCTATGCATCACCAAGATCAATCTATGGAGTAATCTAGCAATGAGGGGAAGGAGAGTGCATCTACATACCCTTGTAGATCGCTTAGCAGAAGCGTTCAAGTGAACGGGGTTGATGGAGTCGTACTCGTCGTGATCCAAATCACCGATGATCCTAGCGCCGAACGGACGGCACCTCCGCGTTCAACACATGTACGGAATGGAGACGTCTCCCACTCCTTGATCCAGCAAGGACGAGGGAGAGGTTGAGGAAGAGAATCCAACAGCAGCACGACGGCGTGGTGGTGATGGAGTGGCAGTTCTCTGGCAGGGCTTCGCCAAGCTCACGCGGAGGAGTAGAGGTATTGGAGGGGAGGGGCTGCGCCAGGTTCAAGCGTGTGGCCGCCCTCCCACCCCTCCACTATTTATAGGTGGGGAGAGAGGGGGCCGGCCCCCCTAGATCCCACCTAGGGTTGGGGGCGGCGGCCAAGGGGGGAGGAGTGCCTCCCAAGTCAAGTGGAGGCCCTCCCCCTTAGGGTTTCCCCTCTCCCATGCGCATGGGCCTTGGGGGGGGGGCTGGTGCCCTTGGCCCATTAAGGTTAGGGAGCCCCCCCCCTACAGCCCATGCTGCTGTATTGGACGTGGTGGAACATTTTCCGGACCTCCGGACCCCTCCGGAATCCTCCGGAACCTTCCGGAAGCTTCCCGGTACAATACCGGAAAAAATCGAACTTTTCCCGGAACCCGAACAACAACTTTCCATATATAAATCTTTACCTCCGGACCATTCCGGAACTCCTCGTGACGTCCTGGATCTCATCTGGGACTCCGAACAACATTCGGTAATCACATACAAGTCTTCCTAATAACCCTAGCGTCATCGAACCTTAAGTGTGTAGACCCTACGGGTTCGGGAACCATGCAGACATGACCGAGACAACTCTCTGGCCAATAACCAACAGCGGGATATGGATACCCATGTTGGCTCCCACATGTTCCACGATGATCTCATCGGATGAACCACGATGTCGAGGATTCAATCAATCCCGTATTCAATTCCCTTTGTCCAGCAGTATTGTACTTGCCCGAGATTCGATCGTCGGTATCCCGATACCTTGTTCAATCTCGTTACCGGCAAGTCTCTTTACTCGTTCCATAACACATCATCCCATGATCAACTCCTTGGTAACATTGTGCACATTATGATGATGTCCTACCGAGTGGGCCCAGAGATACCTCTCCGTTACACGGAGTGACAAATCCCAGTCTCGATTCGTGCCAACCCAACAGACACTTTCGGAGATACCTGTAGTGAACCTTTATAGCCACCCAGTTACGTTGTGACGTTTGGCACACCCAAAGCACTCCTACGGTATCCGGGAGTTGCACAATCTCATGGTCTAAGGAAATGATACTTGACATTAGAAAAGCTTTAGCATACGAACTACACGATCTTTGTGCTAGGCCTTAGGATTGGGTCTTGTCCATCACATCATTCTCCTAATGATGTGATCCCGTTATCAACGACATCCAATGTCCATGGTCAGGAAACCGTAACCATCTTATTGATCAATGAGCTAGTCAACTAGAGGCTTACTAGGGACATGGTGTTGTCTATGTATCCACACATGTATCTGAGTTTCCTATCAATACAATTCTAGCATGGATAATAAAGGTTATCATGAACAATGAAATATAATAATAACCAATTTATTATTGCCTCTAGGGCATATTTCCAACAGTCTCCCACTTGCACTAGAGTCAATAATCTAGTTCACATCACCATGTGATTAACACTCACATGTCACATCGCCATGTGACCAACATCCAAGAGTCTACTAGACTCAATGATCTAGTTCACATCACTATGTGATAAACACTCAAAGAGTTCTGGGTTTGATCATGTTATGCTTGTGAGAGAGGTTGTAGTCAACGGGTCTTGCCATATTCAGATCCCTATGTATTTCGCAAAACTTTATGTCATATCGTCGATGCTGCTACCATGTTCCACTTGGAGCTATTCCAAATTATTGCTCCATTATATGTATCCGGTATCTCTACTCAGAGCTATCCGGATAGGTGTTAAGCTTGCATCGACGTAACTCTTTATGTCGAACTCTTTATCACCTCCATAACCGAGAAACATTTCCTTATTCCTCTAAGGATAATTTTGACTGCTATCTGGTGATCCACTCCTAAATCACCTTTGTACCCTCTTGCCAGACATGTGGCAAGGCACACATCTGGTGCGGTACTCAGCATGGCATACCGTATAGAGCCTATGACAAAAGCATAGGGGACGACCTTCGTCCTTCCTCTTTCTTCTGCCGTGGTCAATCTTCGAGTCTTACTCAACTTCACACCTTACAACTCAGGTAAGAACCCCTTCTTTGACTGATCTATTTTGAACTCCCTCAAAAACATGTCAAGGTGTGCGTTCTTTGAAAGTATCATCAGGCGTTTTTGATCTATCTTTATAGATCTTGATGCCCAATTTGTAAGCAGCTTTATCCAGGTCTTCCTTTGAAAAACACCCTTCAAACGACCGTTTATGCTTTCCAGAAATTCTACATTATTCCGGATCAACAATATGTCATCCACATATACTTATCAGAAATGTTGTAGTGCTCCCACTCACTTTCTTGTAAATACAAGTTTCTAACAAACATCGTATAAACCTAAAATCTTTGATCACTCCATCAAAGCACATATTATGACTCCGAGATGCTTGCTCTAGTCCATAGAAGGATCGCTGGAGCCAGCATACCTTTTATCATCCTTAGGATCGACAAAACCTTTGATTGTATCACATACAACTTTTTCTTACGAAAACTGGTAAGAAAACTTGTTTTGACATCCATCTGTCAGATGTCATAATCGAAAAATACAGCTAATGCTAACATGATTCCAACAGACTTAAGCATCGCTACGGGTGAGAAATTCTCATCGTAGTCAACTCCTTGAACTTGTGAAAAGACTCTTTCCCACAAGTCGAGCTTCATAGACGGTAACATTACCGCCCACGTTCGTCTTCTTCTTAAAGATCCATTTATCTCAATGGCTTGCCGATCATCGGGCAAGTCCACCAAAGTCCATACTTTGTTCTGATATATGGATCCTATCTCGGATTTCATGGCTTCTAACCATTTGTCAAAATACGGGCCCACCATCGCTTCTCCATAGCTCGTAGGTTCATTGTTGTCTAACAACATGATATCTAAGACAGGATTACCGTATCACTCAGGAGTACTACATATCCTTGTCGACCTACGAGGTTCGATAGCAACTTGATCCGAAGCTTCATGATCACTATCATTAACTTCCTCTTCAACAGACATAGGCGCCACAGAAAACATATTTCTGTGTTGCATCACTCTCTGGTTGAAGTAAAGGTTCGACAACCTCATCAAGTTCTATCTTCCTCCCACTCAATTCTTTCGAGAGAAACTCCTTCTCGAGAAAGGACCCGTTCTTAGTGACAAAAAATTTGCCCTCGGATCTGAGATAGAAGGTATACCCAACTGTCACCTTTGGGTATTCTATGAAGATGTGTTTGTCCGCTTTTGGGTTCGAGCTTCTCCGGCTGAAGCCTTAAGCATCGCAACCCAAACATTAAGAAACGAAAACTTTGGTTTCTTGCCAAACCAATGTTTACACAACGTAATCTCAACGGACTTAGATGGTGTCCTATCTAAAGTGAATGCAGCTGTCTCTAACGCATAACCTCAAAATGAAAACGGTAGATCGGTAAGAGACATCATAGATCGCACCATATCTCATAAGGTTCGATTACGACGTCCGGACACACCATTACCCTATGGTGTTCCAGGTGGCTTCAACTGTGAAACAATTCCACAATGTCTTAAGTGATTGCCAAACTCATAACTCATAAATTCTCATCGATCAGATCGTAGGAATTTGATCTTCTTGTTATGATGGTTCTTAACTTCACTCTGAAATCGCTTGAACTTTTCAAACGTTTCAGACTTGTGCTTCATTAAGCAAATATACCTATATCTACTCAAATCGTCAGTGAAGATGAGAAAATAGCTATATCCACCGCACGCTTCAATTCTCATTGGATCACACGCATCGGTATGCATGATTTCCAACAAGTCACTTGCCCGTTTCATTGTACCTGAAAACGGGGTCTTAGTCATCCTGCCCATGAGGCATGGCTCGCATGTGTCAAGTGATTCAAAATCAAGTGACTCCAAACATCCATCGACATGGAGTTTCTTCATGCATCTTACGCCAATATGACCTAAGCGGCAGTGCCACGAGAAAGTGGTACTATCATTATTAACTCTACATCTTTTGACGTGAACATGTGTATTACCACGACCGAGATTCAATGAACCATTCACATAGGGTGCATGACCATGAAAGGTATTATTCATGTAAATAGAATAACTAGTATTCTCTAACTTAAATGAATAACCATATTGCAATGAACATGATCTAATCATATTCATGCTCAACGTAGACACCTGATAACATTTATCTAGGTTCAATACTAATCCCGAAGGCAGATGGAGCGTGCGATGGTGATCTCATCAACTTTGGAAAAACTTCCAACACACATCGTCACCTCGCCCTTAGCCAGTCTCCGTTTAGTCCATAGCTTTTGCTTCAAGTCACCAATAATAGCAACTGAACCGGTATCCAATACCCAGATGCTACCAGGAGTACTAGTGAGGTACACATTAATAACACGTATATACTTTGTTGAAGTTGCCAGCCTTCTTATCTACCATGTATTTTGGGTAATTCCGCTACCAGTGACCGTTCCCCTTACAATAGAAGCATTTAGTCTCGGGTTTGGGTTCAACCTTGGGTTCCTTCACTGGAGCGGCAACTGGTTTGCCATCCATGAAGTTTCCCTTCTAGCCCTTGCCCTTCTTGAAACCAGTGGTCTTTGTCAAACCATCAACACTTGATGCTCCTTCTTGATTTCTACCTTTTGCGGTCTTAAGCACCGCGAACAGCTCCGGGATCAACTCCATCCCTTGCATGTCATAGTTCATCACGAAGATCTAGTAGCTTAGTGATAGTGGCTAGAGAACTCTATCAATCACTATCTTATCTGGAAGTTTAACTCCCACTTGATTTAAGTGATTGTAGCACCCAGACATTCTGAGCACATGCTCACTAGCTGAGCTATTCTCCTCCATCTTGTTGGCAAAAGAACTTGTCAGAGGTCTCACACCTCTCAACACGGGCATGAGCCTGAAATCCCAATTTCAGCTCTTGGAACATCTCATATGTTCTATGTCGTTCAAAACGTCATTGGAATCCCGATTCTAAGCCGTAAAGTATGGTGCACTAAACTATCAAGTAGTCATCAGGATGTGTCTGTCAGGTGTTCACAACATCCACAAACGACGTTGTAGGGGTTTGCACATCGAGCGGTGCATCAAAGACGTAAGCCTTTTGTGTAGCAGTGAGGACACTCCTCGGACTACGGACTTAGTCCGCATCATTGCTTACAATATCTTTCAACTTAATATTTCTCTAGGAACGTATTGAAACAGGGAGCTACAACGTGACCTATTTATCTACAACATACTTGCGAAGACAATTTAGACTATGTTCATGATAATTGAGTTCATCTAATCAAATTAATATAATGAACTCCCACTTAGATAGATATCCCTCTAGTCATCTAAGTGAAACATGATCCGAATCGACTAGGCCATGTCCGATCATCACGTGAGACGGACTAGTCATCAACGGTGAACATCTCATGTTGATCGTATCTTCTATACGACTCATGTTCGACCTTTCGGTCTTCCGTGTTCCGAGGCCATGTCTGTACATGCTAGGCTCGTCAAGTCAACCTAAGTGTTTCGCATGTGTCCCAAGGCCATGTCTGTACATGCTAGGCTCGTCAACACCCGTTGTATTCGAACGTTAGAATCTATCACACCCGATCGTCACGTGGTGCTTCGAAACAACGAACCTTCGCAACGGTGCACAGTTAGGGGGAACACTTTTCTTGAAATTTTAGAGAGGGATCATCTTATTTAAGCTACCGTCGTTCTAAGCAAATAAGATGTAAAACATGATAAGCATCACATGCAATCAAATAGTGACATGATATGGCCAATATCATTTTGCTCCTTTTGATCTCCATCTTCGGGGCTCCATGATCATCATTGTCACCGGCATGACACCATGATCTCCATCATCATGATCTCCATCATCGTGTCTTCTTGAAGTTGTCTCGTCATCTATTACTTCTACTACTATGGCTAATGCTTTAGCAATAAAGTAAAGTAATTACATGACATTTATGTTGACACGCAGGTCATAAATAAATTAAGACAACTCCTATGGCTCCTGCCGGTTGTCATACTCATCGACATGCAAGTCGTGATTCCTATTACAAGAACATGATCAATCTCATACATCACATATATCATTCATCACATCCTTTTGGCCATATCACATCACAAGGCATATGCTGCAAAAACAAGTTAGACGTCCTCTAATTGTTGTTGCAAGTTTTTTACGTGGCTGCTATAGGTTTCTAGCAAGAACGTTTCTTACCTACGCCAAAACCACAACGTGATATGCCAATTTCTATTTACCCTTCATAAGGACCCTTTTCATCGAATCCGATCCGACTAAAGTGGGAGAGACAGACACCCGCTAGCCACCTTATGCAACTAGTGCATGTCAGTCGGTGGAACCAGTCTCACGTAAGAGTATGTGTAAGGTCGGTCCGAGCCGCTTCATCCCACGATGCCGCCGAATCAAGATAAGACTAGTAACGGCAAGTAAATTGACAATATCGACGCCCACAACTGCTTTGTGTTCTACTCGTGCATAGAAACTACGCATAGACCTAGCTCATGATGCCACTGTTGGGGATCGTAGCAGAAATTTAAGATTTTCTACGCATCACCAAGATCAATCTATGGAGTAATCTAGCAACAAGGGGAAGGAGAGTGCATCTACATACCCTTGTAGATCGCTTAGCGGAAGCGTTCAAGTGAACGGGGTTGATGGAGTCGTACTCGTCGTGATCCAAATCACCGATGATCCTAGCGCCGAACGGACGGCACCTCCGCGTTCAACACACGTACGGAACGGAGACGTCTCCCACTCCTTGATCCAGCAAGGAGGAGGGAGAGGTTGAGGAAGAGAGTCCAACAGCAGCACGACGGCGTGGTGGTGATGGAGTGGCAGTTCTCCGGCAGGGCTTCGCCAAGCTCACGCGGAGGAGGAGAGGTATTGGAGGGGAGGGGCTGCGCCAGGTTCAAGCGTGTGGCCGCCCTCCCACCCCTACACTATTTATAGGTGGGGAGAGAGGGGGCCGGCCCCCCTAGATCCCATCTAGGGTTGGGGGCGGCGGCCAAGGGGGGGAGGAGTGCCTCCCAAGTCAAGTGTACGCCCTCCCCCTTAGGGTTTCCCCTCTCCCATGCGCATGGGCCTTGGGGGGGCTGGTGCCCTTGGCCCATTAAGGTTAGGGCGCCCCCCTACAGCCCATGCTGCTGTATTGGACGTGGTGGAACATTTTCCGGACCTCCGGACCCCTCCGGAATCCTCCAGAACCTTCCAGAAGCTTCCCGGTACAATACCGAAAAAAACCGAACTTTTCCCGGAACCCGAACAACGACTTTCCATATATAAATATTTACCTCTGGACCATTCCGGAACTCCTCGTGACGTCCGGGATCTCATCCGGGACTCCTAACAACATTCGGTAATCACATACAGGTCTTCCTAATAACCCTAGCGTCATCGAACCTTAAGTGTGTAGACCCTACGGGTTCGGGAACCATGCAGACATGACCGAGACAACTCTCTGGCCAATAACCAACAGCGGGATATGGATACCCATGTTGGCTCCCACACGTTCCACGATGATCTCATCGGATGAACCACGATGTCGAGGATTCAATCAATCCCGTATTCAATTCCCTTTGTCCAGCAGTATTGTACTTGCCCGAGATTCGATCGTCGGTATCCCGATACCTTGTTCAATCTCGTTACCGGCAAGTCTCTTTACTCGTTCCGTAACACATCATCCCGTGATCAACTCCTTGGTCACATTGTGCACATTATGATGATGTCCTACCGAGTGGGCCCAGAGATACCTCTCCGTTACACGGAGTGACAAATCCCAGTCTCGATTCGTGCCAACCCAACAGACACTTTCGGAGATACCTGTAGTGAACCTTTATAGCCACCCAGTTACGTTGTGACGTTTGGCACACCCAAAGCACTCCTACGATATCCGGGAGTTGCACAATCTCATGGTCTAAGGAAATGATACTTGACATTTAGAAAAGCTTTAGCATACGAACTACACGATCTTTGTGCTAGGCTTAGGATTGGGTCTTGTCCATCACATCATTCTCCTAATGATGTGATCCCGTTATCAACGACATCCAATGTCCATGGTCAGGAAACCGTAACCATCTTATTGATCAATGAGCTAGTCAACTAGAGGCTTACTAGGGACATGGTGTTGTCTGTGTATCCACACATGTATCTGAGTTTCCTATCAATACAATTCTAGCATGGATAATAAACGGTTATCATGAACAATGAAATATAATAATAACCAATTTATTATTGCCTCTAGGGCATATTTCCAACAGCACACTGGCCAGGTTTCATGAATTATCTAGTTTTATTTCTACATTTCATCCATTTCCTGAATTTCTAGAGATTTATCAGAACTTGGTCAGATTTGAACTACAGGTATCATGTATCTTGGTCCTGAAAATTGGAAAACAATGATGTTTAGCTTTTGAATTTTGGTGTAAGCACAGGGCACAACAAAATTTGAAATTCCCAACCTTCTTCTAGGATTGGTCAACCTTGTAAGTTTGACCACATTTTGAAAAAAAACAAAGAAAATGAAAAAACTCAAAAAATGAAATCCATGTGCATGGAGCCCCTTTGTGTGAACTAGTTACTAGGAAAAATCGTAGGCTTGCAGTAAAACAAGTTTGAAAGAAAAACTTTCAAAAAATAGCCTATCTACCATGAATTTGTATGGATTTCAAGGCATATGCCCGTGGTCATGGCCACATTCATGGCATAGTTCATAATGGCATGGCCAAACTTGGCCCACCCATGGGTGTTATCATGGTGGACAATGTTTGCATAGCAAATATATTTTTTGGAATAAAAACTTACTTTTCCATTTTTCTAGTGCTCGAAATGACTTTTTTGTGAAGTAAGTGCCTGAAATAAGTTATAAAATTGGGTCTTGCCATTTTTCATTCTAATTAGACCACATTGGATGCACACTGCCCAATTTCATGAATTATCTTGTTTTATTTCTATATGTCATCCATTTACTGAATTTCTAGAGATTTATGGGAACTTGGTCAAATTTGAACTCACGGTGTCATGTATCTTGGTCCTGAAAATTGGAAAAAAAATCATTTTTACCTTTTGAATTGGTGGTGTAGGCACTAGGCACAACCAAAGTTGAAATTCCCAACCATCTGCCATGATTGGTCAACATTGCACGTTTGACCATAATATAAAAAATCAAAGAAAAATGAAAAAGCCTCAAAAAATGAAATCTTTGTGCATGGAGCCCTTTGGTGTGAACTAGTTACTGGTAAAAAAATCATATACTTGCAGTGAAAAAGTTTGAAAAAAACTTCACAAAATGGCCTATCTACTATGAACTTGTATGGATTTTAAGGCATATGCCCATGGTCATGGCCACATCCATGGCATAGTTCATAATTACATGTCCAAATTTGGCACACCCATGGTTGTTACCATGGCGGACAATGTTTGCATGGCAATTATATTTTTTTGGAAGAGAAACTTATTTTTCCATTTTCAAGTGTTTTTTCTGTGAAGTAAGTGCCAGAAATAAGTTATGAAATTGGGTCTAGCCATTTTTCATCCAAACTAGACCACATTGGATGCACACTGCCCAAGTTTCATGAATTATCTAATTTTATTTCTATCTTTCATCCATTTACTGAATTTCTAGAGATTTATCAGAAATTGGTCAGATTTGAATTACAAGTGTCATGTATCTTAGTCCTGAAAAATGAAAAAAAATCATGTTTAGCTTGTGAATTGGTGGTGTAGGCACTGGGCACTACCAAAATTGAAATTCCCAACCATCTGCTAGGATTCGTCAACCTTGCAAGTTTGACCACATTTTGAAAAAATCAAAGAAAATGAAAAAGCCTCAAAAAATGAAATCCTTGTGCATGGAGCCCTTTTGTGTGAACTAGTTACTGGGAAAAATCATATACTTGTAGTAAAACAAGTTTGAAAAAAACCTTCACAAAATGGCCTATCTACCATGAAGGTATGGTTTTTCTGTAAAAACCAAAAATAAGCAGAAAGCAACAATCGGTACTGAGCACTGGATTAATATGTTAGCCCATAAAAATAATATAAAGGTGCAACAAAACTATTTGAACTTATTTAAATATAGCATGAATACTTCATAAATTATTGATCTGTTGGAGACGTGTTTCAGACGTGTTTATAGGAATTGAGATGCATGTTATCTCACTTCCTATGAAGTTTCTATTCCTACAATATTCATATCCTATGAACCAAAGGAGACCTTAGTTTCCCACAATAAGCAAATAACACTTCCGTTTACATATCATGAGAATAATTCTAGACTAGCTGGCCGAATGAGCTCTACTAAAATGGTTTCTTTGATTCGCGGGATTCTAAAAACATATGAATAGAAAAACATAGGATTTTTTGGCGGATGGAAAAACATAGGATTATAATGTAATGCCGTTTGAATCCTGCAAGATTCTCATATATTTTATTGTATCATAGAAAAAAATGAAGAATTATTTCCAAAAGGTTGGAGTGGATTCTAAATTTACTATGAAATGTAGTGCAAAAGAATCCTTAATTAGGAAAAATGCCCACATGATTCAATCATATGAATCAAACAAACAATTTAGGGGAAAATCCTACAGATTATATTCCTCCAAAATTCCTTTGAATTAAAGGGCCCATTAGATTTTTTGCGGGAAACAAGCCATTAGTTTTGAGTTATAAAGCTATTCTAAAACGAATATTGTCGATGTTTTTGTTGATTTTACGCAACCTCTTCACGAGTGATCCTAGGCGGCAACTTGATACTACTCGATTAAGAGGCTGAGGGTCTTTCCCACTTTTCTAAAAAAGGTGGCAATGCATGATATATATGAAATCTGATATGCTTGCTTGAATACTACTCCTTTGTTTTAATAAGTAAGGTTTCAATGGCTTTTTGCCAGCTCATCAGCGTCGTAGAGGAGGTCGGGAAATCTCTTCTGGAGTGCTGGATCTAGTTATTTCTATTGTTATGCAGGTGATCGTCGAAGGTGTCTTTAGACGGAGTAGATACCGTCGCTTCGTATCTCGTACTCTAGTTCCTGTCGTGACTTACGACTTTAGACCAGCTTCGGCATCCACGGGAAGGCTTGTGAGGTTATGTCACCCTAGGTTTATCTGGTTGTATCTAGGTTGCTCATCCCACCCCCTTCGTTGTCGCCTTCTTCAGGGTGACAATCTATTTTCCAGACCGTTGTCGTCGGTATCTTCTAACTATAACTGGACTTCTCGGCCGCTGCATAAACAAAGTTTCCTTGGCTCTGACAGTGTTTCAATGGTTCGGAGGTGGCATCGAGCTTCCCTCATGATGCGCCGATAGCGAGTTGAGAGGAGTTTCCCCAATGGCCGGTGTGTAATTTGTTAATTTTGTACAAATGGAGTTGTAAGGGCTGGTCAACTTTAATATATGATCTTCGGAAATACTAAAAATCTTGACGTCAAATTTTTAGGCATGGCAAATCTAACATTTTTTATGGCAATGTATATTTGGGTGATTATGACAAATTTAGTTTGAAAGCACGGCAATTTTCAGACAAAAATGAACTGTGACGGGCTTGCTATGCTCGCCAACTAAATTTTCCATCCTCGGAGAACATAATTTGCCATAAAAAATATTCTATTTGTCATGGTTAAAAATTTGGCGTCAGATTTGCTGTGGAATCCTTGATCTTTGTTATTCTTGCATAAAAATATAATCCAGGTATCAGTGTACAAAAGTAGGAGTAGTATATATATTTTAAAAAACACTGTATTATTAGATGTTCTTTATAACGGTATAATAGGTAATGTTATGCCCGCAAGAAAAAAAAGTAATGTTATTCCCTAAAAAAATAGATAATGTTATCGCCGTTTGGCCAGTGCAGGTGAGCCCGCTGACCGTCCGTCCCACAGAAACTCGCAAGAACCAAGGGCAAAAACAGGAAAAAAATAACTTCGGTCCCCACATCGCCGCCCACCGCCTGCCTAACGCACCGTGTCGACCGCTCCACCACACGTAGGAGGAAGGGAGCCGGAGAAGCCCAGCCAGCCTCCTCGCCGCCAGCGAGCTGCCGTGCAATGCCGCAATAGGAATCACGAATGTCCCGAAGGTGCCAACCTCCGTCTGCGTCGCGGTATAATCCAATCGAATCCATCCGTTTGTGGGACTTGGGAATTCCATTCGTCTTCAGATCAGGTGAGGTTAATAGCCTGGCCCCTGAATTGGGGTGCGGTTCTTGGTTTCGCTCGATCTGATTGGAATCTGCGAGCAATTTTGCTTTCTTTAGTTTGTCGCCTCAATTCTAGGAGTTTAACGCTCCTGTTCGGTAATCCGATTGCACAATGTTGGAATTATTACACTTGTAGTAAATCTTGCAGAGGACACCCAGTTTTGTGGAATATTGGTCATGCTGTTTAATGTCCCAATTTTACCATTTCAGATCTCAGAATTTGCCCTGGTAGACATATGGGATCCCTAGATAATATATTTCTGCGTTGTTCTTATGGAAATGTGGGTTGGATGTTCGATTCATCACAAATAAATAGATGCTGTAAAAATGCCACCTTCATTCCCTGATGTATGTGTCATACACTTGCACGTGTATTCTAATCTAGTTTATTATTTTTCGCAGGTAGAATTTGTCAGGCTGGTGAGTGATTCACTTGAGCTCGTGTTGGAAGAGGCAATTGTCTAGTGACAAAGTCACCACTGCGTCGTCCCAGGTTCATTTGCTCGGTTCTGATGAGAGTGGTGGGTTGCAGACTGGTTTCATTCCACTCCTCTGTGTTCCGATTTCCGAAGCCTGATGGAGAGAAGGACTCTGTCTTCTCTAACATTCCTCTCTGAAGTCTGAACCAGTCTGTAGATAGACCATCATAAAGATTCAGGCTTTGTGCTTATATAATGGAAGAGAGGAGTGTTTTGACCCAGCGTTATGAAATCGGGAGGCAATTAGGACAAGGCACCTTTGCAAAGGTATACTATGCTCGCAATCTAGCAAATGGTCAGTCTGTTGCCATAAAAATACTCGATAAGGACAAGATCTTGAAGGTTGGTCTGGTGGATCAGATAAAGAGGGAGATCTCGATAATGAGAATTGTAAGGCATCCGAATGTTCTGCAGCTTTTTGAGGTAATGGCTACCAGGAGCAAGATTTACTTCGTTCTGGAGTACGCTAAAGGCGGTGAGCTTTTCAACAAATTAGCCAAGGGGAAGCTTAGTGAGGAGGGGGCAAGGACATATTTTCACCAGTTGATCTCTGCTATAGATTATTGCCACAGTAGAGGTGTTTACCATCGTGACTTGAAGCCTGAAAATCTACTAGTGGATGAGTATGGGACCCTTAGGGTCTCTGATTTTGGTTTAAGTGCGCTAACCAAGTCAAAGTGGCGAGATGGTCTGCTCCACACCGCATGTGGAACTCCGGCTTATGTTGCTCCGGAAGTGCTCAGCAGGAAAGGCTACAACGGTGCAAAGGCAGATGTATGGTCTTGTGGAGTGATTCTGTTTGTTCTTGTTGCCGGTTATCTTCCTTTCCATGAAAGAAACCTTATGGAGTTGTATAGAAAGATTGCTAAGGCTGAGTACAGATGCCCTCGTTATTTTTCCACTGAGCTGAAGGAGCTCCTTAGTGGGATCCTTGATCCAGATCCTAATACTAGAATGTCCATCGCAAGGATAAAGAGAAGTCCTTGGTATAGGAAGCCGGTTGAGAGAACACCACTGAGAAAAGACAAGACTTATGCGAGCGAAGCTGCTGCGTCTGGCCTTCCATGTCGCAAGAGTTCCGATGGACCGGCGAGCATGAATGCATTTAATATCATTTCCCTCACTCCTGGGTTCGATCTATCTGGTTTGTTCGATGAAAGATATAGCCAAAGGGAGGCACGATTTGCTTCCAATGAGCCGCCAGCAGCTGTATTTGTGAAGCTGGAGGAACTTGCCCAACGCATGAAGCTTAAAGTTACAAAGAAAGACAATGGAGCGATGAAATTGGCCGCGCCGAGGGAAGGAAAGAAGGGTACTCTTGAGTTTGAAGCAGAGATCTATGAGCTCGCGTCGTCTTTTCTCTTAGTCGAGTTGAAGAAGACCAATGGTGACACTATGGAGTACCAGAAACTGTTGAAAGAAGACATTAGGCCGTCACTCAAGGACATTGTTTGGTCATGGCATGGCGATGTTCAGCAGCAGGCACAGCTACCTCAGGATCCACAGTGGCCACCACCGCAGCAGGCACAGCAACCTCAGGATCGACAGTGGCCGCCGCCGCTCCCACCACAGCGGTTAGAACATTTAGCTGCAAATGCCCCACCGCCACAATAATCTAACTGAAATCACTATCGAACACACACATATTTCATGGTGAGACCCAGAACCATATTTGCCTATTAGATTAGTAAATGTGCTTGCAGTTCTCACGTAGATGTCTACCATTGTTGGAAATGAAGGCTCGGCTTTTCCCCATTTCTGTAAAATTGTTTTTGAATATACAGAAATGGTGCCTCTTCAGATTGTTATCGCTGCAGAAAACAGTGATTTGTAATTTTGGCGTATAATGATGGTTGCATTTAAGTTCTGTAGGATTCTCCTATTGGGTTGTTTTATTATTTGAGAAATACATCTCCTTCTGATAATATATGACTGTTGCGATTTGTGAACTGATACTTAAGAAACTATCAGCGTTTGTTAGCATGCTCTGTGGCAACCAGGAGGAAACAGTAAGATGTTGGCCTTTGACTCATGCCCTACCATTTTTCATGAACCATTAACCAGCCAAACAAAATTGGCTAGAGGAAATAAAATGGCAAGAAAACGCTTCCCCCTCCCTTCCCGAGGCGCTCCCGAGGGCATCCCCAGGAGGAAACCCTAGCGTTGCCTCTCCGCCCCCCTCCCTCGCCGCGCCGGGGGCGTCGCCGGCCTAAGGCCGCGTGGCGTTGGCGGCGGCAGGGCGGCTCCCTCCCGTGCGTAGCTGGTGGCATCGCCCCCTTTTCTTGGTGGCGTCGGGTCGGCCCTGCTCCGGCCCTCTCCCTCCTACCGGCATCCTGTGGCTGCCGGCGCCGCCTCCTCCCCTCCCTCCAGCGCGTCTAGGGGCTCCAGTACCTAGGGGTCGGCTGGCGGCGGATCTGGCCTCCTGCTCTGTCCTGGATGGTGGTGGTTGGCGGGGGCAACGGATCTGGGCATCCCTGCCCAAATCCGGTGGATGGTGATGGTAGGCGATGGCAGGGGTGGCCGGCGGCCCTGATGTGGTGGTGGTGATGCTGCTGGTGTTCTCGCTGCTCCGGTGCAGAGTGGCGTTGCTCCGGACGGATCTAGCCAGGGCGTGGAGGCATTGGTGCTGTGGCGGCGGTTGGCTTCTTCCAGCATCGGCTCGTTTGTAGGCGCGGCGGTTCATGTCGGCCTTCGACCCTTTTCCTCGTCGCCTGTGCGCTACTTTCGTCGAAGGGTCGGCCATCTCCCGGCTGCGGTCCATCGCTCGTCTCGCATCTAGCAGGACTGACCTTGCCTCGTGTCTGATGGCAGGACCGAGCTCGTCTCGCAGACAGCAAGACCATGCTCGTCTCACGCCCGATGTCACAGGACGGGTCGATGGAGGCCAGTTTCAGCCGGCCTATTGGGTCTCAACACTAGGGGGCGCCTAGGGGTGCGAAAAAGGCAGGTCCTTTTCCCGCTCTTGCAGTGCTAGGGATGGTGTTGCCGCGCTCAACACCTATGTGTGTTGTGGGTGCATGCGTTTGTACCCGGACAAGAATTGTAAAGTTTCATATGATGCTACTATTCATGTATTTCATTCAAAGAAATGGAGAAGAGAAAACTGTAGAATTTTTTCCTTTAGTGTCACTTTCAAAAAAAATCATAGAAATTTTAATATCCACTTGGCCCTCCTTTTCAAATTCAAGGAAAGCCTTTTTCAGTAATAAAATGGCAAGATCTGTGCAAGGATTGTGAGACGCTGGCAAGATTACACAGGCAACAAGATTTTGGCAAACAAGCAAGCGAAAGCCAAAGTATTATAGCACTATTGGTAGGGCAAATTTGGGCACCAACAGATCAAGCCATTTCTTGTGACAATGGCTGTCATATATGCCCGGTGCAAATAGTTTAAATGCATTTAACCATGCAGACCAGACATAATCAGAGACTAAATAGCACTAGGTCAGACAGTACATTACATGAATAAATAGTACCATCAATTTAAACCTCACTGATAAAAATCAAGATACAAAGTACATCAACAGACAGCTCGGCCACAAATGCAGAGTTTCAGCAAAGCCTCTCCAGGAATTCAGAGAAAGCGGAGAACAGATCAGGACAACGCATGCCACAATCAGCTTGTCCAACGCCAATCCATGTTGTGATTAGATGATGCGAACAACGCCATCCCTTATCATTATCCTGTTTGCATCTTGCATCCTCTGAAAAACGCAGAGAAATGAATTTTAATACACCAGATCTAAAGAAGCAAAGTGTATAGGTATCTCACTGAAGAAAACCCTGAATGAAACCATACCTCCAGGATGAACTCTACTTGGCCCCTAGTGTAAGCAACAGCTGCATCTCTGTTGACTGTTTGCTCAACTTCATCAATGGACATTTGATCAACATGGTTTGCCAGCACATGCTGTCCAAGAATCGCCTCAAATGCTTCCATTCTGCACATTACAAATTCACAACGGAAACAAAACAATTCAGCCACAAAGAAGAATCAAACAAGAAGGTTCAAATTTTGTAAATTTCAGGCAAAGCAGTGACCTCTGTGAAGAAACATCCTGATCATTTGATGCATTGCCTGAGCCTCCATCCACATCCATTGGGTCGTCAGAGCTGGGAAGAGGAAGAGTACAGAAAAAACACATGAGGATATAGTATCTAAAATTGCAAACAATTATTTGTGGTCATTTCAATTTGCAGCAAAACAGTAAATTGTTTTCATGAGCTTGCACGCCTAGCTAAATGTGTTATATGTGGGAAGTGCAGTGTTTTGGCATACCAATTTGTGTGAAGACAATGGTTAGCCATGATTGTTTACTGCTTCTGAGTATTCAATAAAGCTCTCTTTATCAAAAAGTAGAGTACTTCAGTGAAAACTATAGCTCTGTAAAGTGGAGTTCATGTTCTATCTTCTATGTTCTGATTGGATTGCATGTCAACGAAAAAAAATCCTAATAGGCAGCATTTCTTATCTCCATTTAACATAAAGGGGCTGGATGGAGTTAGATTCTGTAACAAAATAACTCATTCTCAGGACAACAGTTAAATAGAGACAGGCTATTTTCTGGGAAAGACCAACCAAGAGGGGCCATTTCAATGTTAAAAAGGATGACTTAGTTCTTAATTAATAAGTCTCAACTTTTGTACTAAAGTTGAGAACCTTATTTTGGGATGGAGGGAGTAGAACACTTGACACTGCATAAAGCTGTAAACTCACCTTCCATGCACGTCTGCATTGCCACCGCTTGCACCTCCAGGCCCATCTACATTATCACCACCTGCACCTGCATCTTGTTCAGCTTGTTGTTTTTCAGTCTCCCTCTGCTCACGGTCTTCCATGTCAGTCAATTCCTTATGGAATATTGCAAAATTCAGAACTTGCAGTGCAGCCTCGACATCAGTTTTAAGAACCTGCAACAAGATACATGTGATGTCATTATACTTTTTCAAGGAAAAATATCCTGTGCCTGCTATCCTTCAAAATAATGAATGAAGCTATTTCCAAAAATAGAATGGTAGCATAATTTTATAAACAAGCATCACAAGCACTTGCTTGTCTAGATAGTTGTTGCAGGTAACTTGCTTTGGTAATTGGATCTGTATGGAGCAAAATACCTCATGTCTCAGTTTCATCTTTGCATGGGCAGTAGATAGACGAATTATTGTTTCCAGTGTCCTTGCAGTAATGGGAAGGGTACCTCCACCAGCCTATAAAAACATAAGTATGAGGCACTGACAACTATAAACACATACCATAAACAAGAAAGGACCCATGCTCACCTTTGCATTTGCACTACCATCTCTGAGCTCAGCATATGTAGTTGCAATGTGGTCAGATGCCTGGAAGAGCACAAAACGTTCAGATTCTATAGCTAATGAATCATTTTTCTACACACATTATTGTTTTCCTTATATCCTATGGCAGGCGACTCTCCAGATTTCAAAATATAAGGCACAGTTGACTTAACAGTTTCCAATGCAGGACATTGACTAAAATTTAACTTATAAAATGCTTAAGAAATAAGTGAAAAACCGACACTCAAAGTGTTTTGCAGGATAAATAGAACAATACCCATTCTTACATGCTAAATCCTTACGCTTTCATAAATACCATAAACTTACATTCCTTATCTTATGGAATGATGGGTGTATTATGTTAACACATGAAAAAATTGTTCACATGCAATGTTAAAGGCTACCGACAATGCCAAAAACAGAAAGTAGTATTCTACACAGCATAATTGTAATCAGAGATTGTACTCAATGATGGAGGCAGTGGGTACTACTACTAGTTATACACATTAGTAAAACAAATGGAGCTGATAGACTAGAAGAATATCTCATCTCATATGCAAAGTTACCTCATCAGTGAGTCTAGGCTGAATAAGGTTCTTCGCATAATGTATATATTTCTTCAGGAATTTGATAGTCAGCCTGTCCTGTTTGGCCTTCTTGCCCCGCCTTCTATCCTGCCCATGGAGCATTCTATCATATTTAACAAATATGGCTGCATTGGCATCACCATCTTCTTCTTCAGCATATCCTGCTTTATCAAAAGACCTTGCTCCTGCAGTTAACAGTTTATTTTATTCAATTAAGCACTTGGAAAGAAATGGAATCCCCTGAAATAAATCTCATTGCCGTGTAAACCACAAAATTACCTCCATCATCAGCACAGTATCTATGCATCCGTGCAACATGTTCTGAAATCTGGCGATCGATCTCAGCATCCATTTGATCCAGAACAATAAAAAGCAAATCAAAACGAGAGAGCAGTGAATCTGGAAGCCCAATGTTCTTTGTTGGTGTTATTGAACGATCATACTGTTATGCCACCAGAAATTATCATCAGAAACATAAATTTTACCAGTAGAATGCCATTAACAGCACAGAAAAGAAACTGCAAGAACTTACAGATCCATATATTGGATTTGCTGCAGCAATTACACTACATCTTGCATTTAGCGATGCATGTATTCCTGCCTTGGCAATGGTCACAGTTTGCTGTTCCATAACTTCATGTATAGCAACTCGGTCTTGATCATTCATCTTATCAAATTCATCAATGCAGACGACGCCACGATCAGCAAGAACCATGGCACCAGCCTCAAGCCTTCTTTCCCCTGGACACAGGCATTTGGTTAGCACTTGTACAAAAACCAAACACAAGTGTATGGACAACTGCAGCAACTTACCAGTCTCTTGGTCAGAAGTGACAGCAGCAGTCAAACCAACACCAGATGAACCCCTTCCAGTTGTTGATATAGCCAATGGGGCTATGTTCATAACAGCTCTCAGAAGCTGGGACTTGGCAACAGAAGGATCTCCCACCATCATCATGTTAATATCTCTGCATATGAAAGATACATGATGAGCATTACAACCAATGAAAACATATAGCAGCAGCAATTATCTGGTGTATAAACACTAACCCTCTCAAGTGAGTTCCATTTTTCAAATTCTTCTCAACACCACCAAGCATTAAGAGTACAACTGCCTTCTTTATCCAGATATGGCCATAAATTGATGGAGCAAGTGAATTCCCCAGCAAGTCAAATGTATCATTTCTCCTTGATATTTCTTTCATTCGCTTCAGATCTTCCCGAGTATAGACAGGCGCATTTGCCTCTTTGTTCAGAAGTGAAACATTATTAGCAATAAGGACAGTCCTGTAGGTATAGAAATACAAAACCACATCAGATCACACCAACTAGATATTTTAAATTTGACTTCTGTGAAGGCAGTAGATAGACTAACCTGAAGACACCACTAACACTGCCCTTGCTTTTCCCTGGAAGAGCCTTGTATAGACCAACAATTGAGACACGGTCACCTGGCTTGCAACAATCTACAAGATCATCTTCTACAATAACATCCACGGTTCTTGGGAGCTGTCCAGGGGCAGCATTTTCAGGAACCTCTTGCATGGACAATGTCTGGTGATCCTTGTATTGACACATCCCATACTCGGTGACCAACAAATTGCCATTTTCATCCTAAGCAATTCAGATTTTAGCATTGCAAGCATAACATGGAAGAGGCTTCCTTGAATCATAATAAATGGAAATAGAACATAAAAGCATACCCTTGTTGGATAAACTGAACCAGTAGGTAAGCCTACAAAAGATGTAATGTCCCTGTATTCACGAGACATAAAAGCCGCAGTGGCAGGGCAGTAGTGCACACTCTTAACAACCTTCGGCCTCACCAGTGAGCCTGAAATTTTTTTAGACATTAAAAGAACATTAGCCTCAGGGAGTAAAAGGCACTAAAAAAATTATGGCATCTTCATAAAAATAAAATGCTCATGAATTATGCAGATGCTGGCCCAGGACAAGGACATACCTAGTTAGCTACACACAGTATCAAGAGCTAAATTGGCTGCACTAACACCACAAGTGCAAAACTATTCCCTCTGTATCAAAATATAAGACATTTTTTGACACTATGATAGTGCCAAAAGGTGTCTTATACTTTGATAAAAAGGGAGTAGATGTTTAATGTGCTAATCAAGTGTCTTAAAAGGATTAATATTCTCGTTTTGGTGGTATATCCGTACTGCCTTAAACCAAATACTGGCGACAGTTTATCTCTTTTTGATTTATTTGGCTGTTCCACGATTTCAACACTAGATCTATTCTCCGCGAGAAAGAGAAATACTAGTATACGACGGGAACTTTTCAGATAACTTCTGGCCAGTGTAATACTAATACAAGATTAACATCATGAATCACATAAACCGAACGGCATAAAACAAGATTATGGTGGGGAGAAAGGGATTCAATTACATTTGGTGACGATGCCCTCGACGCAGACCATGGTGCCGATGAAGGAGGACATGAGGTCCCTGGGCGTGACCCTGTGGAAGCCGAACGGGCCGGTGAAGCCCACGAGCACGCGCTCCCCTTCCTTGAGGAACTTGGGATCCAGGTTCCTGGCCACCTCCGTCACGGCGTCCGACGCCGGCTGCATGAACTCCCCGGGGCTCCGTATCACCCTACAGATGCAACAAAAGGGGGTAACCACCGAATCGACCAGGCAAATCGGCGGTGCGTGATAGGGGAGAAAGGGAGGCGGAGGGGACTGACCTGCGGGCGAGGTCGAGGTTGTGGTTGCGGAGGTCGTCCATGCCGATGGTGAGCCGGTGGCGCTTGCTCTGCACCATGTCGCGCACGGCCTGCATGTACACTCCCTTCCCGACCTGCGGAGGCGACGGAGAGACAAAACGTCATACAGGAGCCGGGCGAGCGGCCGGGGGAGGAGGGGGCAAGGGGCGGAGGGGAGATGCGCGCTTACGTCTTGGTCGAGGAAGTCGAGGAAGGCGCGCTTGTTGGCCGCCATGGCCTCCTCGTTGACGTCCATGGCTGCCGCCGCCGCCGCCGCCGCCGGTGCTTCCGGGGTGGGAGGGGGGAGCGGGAGGGAGAGGGGGAGAGATGCGAGTGGGGAATGTGGCGGCGGGGTCTGGGGGTGGGTTTGGATTTGGGGACGAAAGGGGGGCGCGTTTTAGGCGGGAGGAGGCGGGAGATGTTGGCGGGAAGGGTGCGTTTTCGCGCGCTCTGCAGCGGCCACCGACTGGACCACGTGTGGGCCCCACGGATCGATTCATGGGCCGGAAATGTAACTGCCCTACTGGGCGGATCCTCTCTCGCTCGCCAGGACTTGGGCCACGTGGATCTGGGCCGCTGCTATTTTGCTGCGGGTGCGACCCATCGACAGCCGTTTGCCACATTCGGCCCAGAACACCACGGCCTGGAAGAGTGGCGATCCCCCCCAACTCTGCCAAGCTCCAACCGGCCAGATTTGTCAACGCCGGCGCCGGGATTGAGCGAGTTGTATTGCGAGACTCCCAGGATTGAGCGACGTACCGGAGAGGCGAGGCCAGGGCGTCGACTCGGAACGAGGCCGCCACGGCCATTACCGGCGAGGGATCCAGGGCTCTCCACCGACGCAGGGAAGAGGACGCAACACGGCGGCGCATCCACGCTTCAAACCACAAATAAACCTGGGTAAGTACTGGGCATTTCTAACTGATCCTACCGAGGATCCGGCCGAGGAAACTCTTAACAGTAAGATTTAGCCGGACCTAACCGATCCTCTATATAACAGAGTAAAAATCAAATATGCATAGTTCAACCTAGTTTTGACCGAAATTTGAATAAATTTAAACATAAGTTTAACCTAGTCGAACACATTGTCTTGACAACCGAACTTCAAACATAAATTCAAACTTAAACTACACTAAACCCTAATCTAGACTATTCATCATCATCATCCTTGCCATTGTAGAGGCCAGTCTTGCCTCGACATGCCACCGCCCATTGGGTTCAGGCCAATGTTGTCGTCACCGAAGTCGGGGAAGATGCGCCGCCACTCCTAGGCGTCGAACTCCTTCTCCGTGCCATCGTCGTCGCCGCTGCCTTGCTCCTCGTCGTCAGATATGACGATGACCTCGCCGTTGACAGCCTGCTCCGCGAAGATGGCCCACTCCGCCTCCACGAGCTCGGGGGACTAGCAGCGAAGGTCTGCCATGTATTCCTCATCGGCGGCCTCTGACGCGACGTTCTTTCTCGCCTCCTGGTCCTCCCGAGCCATCGCCGAGGTCACCACACCCGACGCCGACGAGACGAGGTGGACCGGCGCCGTCCCAAACGGGAAGTCGAGCCGCGCCGCCGCGCCATGGAGCTGAACTTGCCACCGGTCGTATCGAGCGCAACGAGCTCCGCCGTGTAGAATGACCCGGTCCACTTTTTGGTGTGGGTCTCGCAGTCGGTGATCTCCGCAACCCAAGTCCCCCACGCTCGCTGGCAGACACCAAGGTATTTCCTCTACGGTTCCCGCGGCGGAAGGAGCTCGGGGAAGTCGGCGATGCGGCGGGCGGTGGCCGCATCAGAGGGGCGACGGCTGCTTGAGGACGCGCCGCTTGAAGACGAACCACGAGCGTGGCGGCACGGATCCACGCTGTGGATCGACGGTGAGGAGCGCTGGCGATGGAGAAAGACCCGGGGGTTGGGAGGAGTCGCCAGCGGCGGGGGATGGGGAGGAGAAGAGGAAGAGGAGGCGAAGTGGATTTTTTTTTTACTCGGCCATCGACGGTGGAGTAAATATAGGGGCGGCGGCGGTGTGGCTGAGGATAATTTATTCTGTACTAACCGGGTTTTACTCCTCTAACCGGTTATTGGGATCGGTTAGAAATGCCAAATGCCCTCAGTGAGTCCCGGTAGAGAAAATTTACAGGTTATCACACCAAAATTTTGGGAACCAGGAACAGCTGCTAAACATCCACCTTGATATAGCATATACCAACTAATTACACATGTACTACTACTAGTACTCCGGTTGTAAATTGTGGGCTGAACCAGGAGCACCATTTATTCCGGTTGTAAAAACACAGCTTAGTAAAGTACTACGGTCTGGAAAGATACTAACTACACTATGCTACACGACCTTGGTGCAGGAGGATGCCCGGGCTTGCTGCCTCTTCCTGTGCTTCTGCCTGGCCAGGAGCAGCGCGTACACCACGAACCCCAGCCTGCGCCGCCTGGGCTGGAACTGCTTGCGGGACGCGCCATCATGATCTATCCTCATCGGCGAGTACATCTCGTACTTCTGGCTGAGCATCTGCCCCAGAGACACCTTCTTCTTCTTCGCTGAACTCGCCGTCTTACCAGTAGTCTTCCCAGTGGCAGTCTCAAACTCACAGTCGAGCTTCATGCTCAGGATCTGCCCGATGGACATGGCCTTGGTGCTCTTCGGCGTGGTGGCCACCAGGCTCAGGCCGTTCACGTCATAGATCCCCGTGCCCACCTTTCGGGGTGTTGCTGGCGTTGCCGAGGTCTTGAACTTCACAGAATTATTTCTGCTGTTACTGTTACCGGTCGGTCGCCAGTTCAGAATTATTTGGTCGGACCGCAGCCTCCGGAGAGCATCTTCGGCTGCGAGCTTAGCTTTGTTTGCGGACTCCTCCCTCTTCAGGGCCTCCTCCAGAACCTTCCTGCTGGACTCGACGGCGGCCATTGCCTCGTCCACTCTTTCCAGAAGTTCTACCTTGCCCTGGTTTGCCTGATCCAACTCCTGCATTGCCGCGTCTATTCTGTTCCTAGAGGCAACCTCTGATTCTTCCGCCTCGCGCAGGAGCTTGGAGTGTTCTTCAACAGAAAGTGTGACGTCGGATGTAGCGCTCTCCGGGTCCTCCACGTTGCTTCTTTTTCCCATCGCCGCGAGGGCGAAAGCTTCTCCCCGCCTTGAGGCTTCCTTCAATTTATCGGCCATGACGATCCTGAACTGAAGAGTCTTCGCCTTAGATCTTGTGTGCTCAATTGTGGAAGTCAATTCACCAATCTCGAGCTTCGAGTCCTCGACCATCTTCCTGTGCTTGTCTTTTTCGGCATTCAACTGCTTCATCTGCAGCCATATGTCATAAGGTTCCAGCACAGGTTTCGGGTCTTTTGCTGCTTGTAGCTGCGCGGCAGTTTTGCTCAACTCTGCTTCCAATGCTGAAGCTTTCTCTATATTCAACTGCACCCTCTCACGGGTTCTCTCGAGGGATGCTTTCTCCTCCTCTATCTGGCACTTGAACATCTTGACAGTGTCCATGTTCAGGAATGCTTTTGCCTGATTCAGCTTCATCAGTGTGGCTAGTGGAGACTGTATGGCATTTATGCTCTGGATCAGTGGCTCGGCATGGTCGTCCACTTTCCGTTCTATATCAGGAGGTGGATGTATCTTCATGGTATCAGCATGATCTGTTGCTGCATTTCCACACTTTGATGTTGCCTTCTCTATCTGCAACTTCAAGTCATCAATAACCTGCTTTGTTGACTCCAACTCTTTCAGCACCTTGAATGTTTCGCTTTCCTTAACAAAGAGCCCCATCTCGACCTTCACGGTTTGTTCCTCAACTTTCATGAGTTCTACCTCCTGGAAGAAATGGCACCATAGAAAACAAAATCAATTTATTTATTCGACAATAAAGATTTATAGCAGGAACATGACTTCAACTCCTAAGCTGAAATCGACAATGGAATAAGGAACATGAACAATATCTTCAACAAAATATGACCTGGTTATCAAATAAAAGAACATGTGATGTGTATATGCAGTTCAAGAGCCTTCTTTCTAAAATGGTGAGGAAGTCAATAACCAATCAAGCAGCAAAAAGGCAGGATGAGCCGCTGCAAAGCTAGTATTTGTGACTAGTTTACTCCATTCACAAATACTACCTCTGTACCAAAGAACGTCTTATATTTTGATACGGAGGGAGTATAAGATGTTTTGAACATTTCAATATGGACTACATACAGACTGAAATGAGTGAACATACACACTAAAACATGTCTATATACATCCCATTCACAAAAAAAGTTAGAACATCTTATATTTGTGAACGGAGGGAGCATTTACTAGCTGTGAGAACAGTGTTCGAGACTTCGAGCCAAAAACAATGTCGCCAAATTTCATACCAAAGCGTCCTCACTATACTATCCACCATACATGGTATTTTTGGGGAAATATCAGTGCCCAACACGTACAAATGTACATAGAAGGACTGTCAAGGACACACACTAGCAGAGTAATGTAGTACTTCACTTGCTCTGTTAATGTATACTTACAGTGCACAACGCATCCTCCTCGTGATGCCCAAGCAATTACACCACTAGGCTAGCATCACTGGCATGATCTTGCAGTTCCTCCGCAGCATACCAACCATGAAATGCTACTCACCGCTCAGCTATCCCTCAATTTCTTCCAGGATTAATGTAATTTTACTTCGCAACAGGGAAAGTGACAACCTATTCCACCGGATGCCCGTAACCAACCAGCCTCAAGATCCAATAGTCGAGCTTTAGTACTAGATGCAAAATTTGCAGTGTCGGGCCGGCCAGGCTACCTGCTGGTGCTAAACGCCATTATGAAATGGATCCCCGGAGCCCCCACGGCGTCATGTCACGGTCTCCCGCAACAACCGCCGCTCGCTCGAATCACTCAACCGAAGAGGAGACCGGGTATGTTTGAGATTGCGATTTGCGGCGGCGAGATTTCGAAGCAGATGGCCCGGGGAACGCGAGGAAAGCGAGGGTTATAAAACACAGAAATGAGAAAGCGCTTTGAGAGGGAAAGCAGATGTGACGGCCACCAGCAGAGCGTCGCCACCACCTGCGCGAAAGAGAAAGGCGGGATAATAGATGCGGGCGGGGAGGTGGGAGGGTGGGTGGGCGAGACTGACCTCCGGCCGGAGCTGGAGCGGCGGCGGCGGCGACGGCGGCTGGCGCCACGGGGAGACGGCGCCGCCGCCGAAGCGGTCGACGGCCTGGCGCACGGACTCGAACTGGGACGACGTGTCCACCTCGCCGCGCCCCCGCATTGCCGCCAGCGCGTGCGCCGCTACTTCCGCCATGGCCCCGGCGGTAGGCGGCCGTGGGTGAGAGTGAGACGGTAGCCCAGCGGGAGTGGAGTGGAGCGGAGACTCTGGTGTGAATGAGGGCGTGGGGGTGCCCGCCCGTGAACCCCGCGGCCGCGGGTTTTGTGGCAGTGTTTCCTTTGGCTCGCTGTGTCCGGTAGCGCCTATGGGATAAAGCCTTTTTAGCGCGGCACGGGGAGGCGTGATTAGCAGATGCCGGTGGTAGTGCGCGAGTAATTGCGCCGGTGAGCCGGGGATGAAAAGATCGTTGGATGGGGCCGGTGGGGGCACCGGGCCGGCCGGCCACTGCTACGGTTGTGTACGCCGGAGTACGACATGCAGGTAGGGCCCACGCCCACGGGAGGAAGATCCCTGTGTATCGCTCACTTTAGGCCTCTTTTGGTTCAATGGATAGGATTATCATAGGAATAGAAATCTTGTAGGAAATGAGATGGCATGTATCTCAAATTCTATGAGTAGGAATAGGAAACAAGATATCATTTGGTTGACATCAAAGGAATTTTTTCATTGAGTCTAGGCTCTTTTTTATTTTCCTATGAAATGTGGAGGATAGAAACCAATCCTATGTAAGAATAGGAATCCATTCCTATGAACCAAAGAGCTCTAAAGAAAAAAATTCTATAAAAATTTTATTTTTTAGAATTCGTATGAAATTTCTCTAAACCAAAGGAGGCCTAAGCATTTCACAGTGATCTGTCAATCTGAACTCACTCCTCCGTGAGATTCCTGCCTTGCCCGGCGTAGTAAAACAGTGGTTCTACTTCTGGCTGTGATGTGAACGCGACGTGTTACGGGCCGGTTAACACTGACGGCTGCAGGTCGATGGATTATTTTTAGACCGATTCCGTGATAATATAAAGCTGCATGCCGGCCGCCGCTAATGTAAATGATGAGATCCACCGTTTGAACAGCGCGCTCTCGTGAGAGGGACGTGTCATGCACGCCGTTCATCTCCTACGCCCGCGTGCTTACGCCCAACTTATAATCGGAAAGTCGGGTGCTGCTATGAGGCCCAGACCCTGACGGTGGGGCCCAGCGCACCTCTGAAAGCCGAGGCCCCACCCGACAGACAACGCCACATGATTGAGAGAAGGGGCCAGAGGCCGGGTTCTTGGAATCTAGTGCCATGCATATGTTTACGTACAATGTCGGTGGCAGGCTCGGGCTCTGTGGGTTTGGCAGTTTCCACTATGGCTTTGCAGGTTCATCATGTGATTTGAGCGCTAACCTCTTCCTCCTCTCTCCTATCCTTGGTATAGTGTAGTATAAGAGCGAAACAACGGTATACTGTACTGTACTAGTAAAAAGTAAGAACCACATAGACGTTGTGACCTAGTTTATACAGTGTACTAGTATTGCTAGTATATCCTGCCTGATTCGGAGCCCGGTTTGTATTCGTCCCTAACCAAACACCCACTTACACTAAGTATATAGGCATATTTTAGAGTATAAGACATATTTTAGAGTATAACGAAACACCCACTTACACCCTTGATATTAACTACATACGGATGTACATAGGCATATTTTAAAGTATAAGTTCACTTATTTTGCTCCGTATATGATCCGTATTGAAATATCTAAAAACACTTATATTTAAGCCAGTTAGCCGCTCACTCGGACCAATGCCTAAACTCCGACCTTGTGCTTCCCGTGTAGATTTCGAGACGGTCGGAATAGAGAAACTACGTTGTGCAGTACAGAGAGGCGTGCCGTGGAATCATGGCAAATGAAAAGCAGATCTACTCACCGTTCGATGTACGGGCGGTGTAGTATATGCTTCTTCTTGTTGTTATTGTTTTGAGCAAAGCACGCTGCTATACGCGTTCCTGTAATTTTTCTGTCGCTCGGGGGCACCGTGTTTACCGGGGGTCTGTCTTGTCTTCTGGCTTGGATGATGGGGGCCCATGGATCGTGCCGAATGCAGCAGCATCCAAAGCGGAAATTTTTCAAGGCCAGAAATGGGCTGCCAGGAAACGGGTCGGGCCTAGATAGTATACTACTATTTTTAGTCGTATGCACTTAGTTGGGCCCAATCAAGCCTAGCAAAAACCAAATGACAGTTGGGCCTAATCAAGTCTAGCAAAACACGTGCGCGCCCACGTTTTGACCGCACCGTGTATTTCGGGAAAACGAGGAAATTGCACAAACCATCAAAGTTGGTGTCAATTTTGCACATAATACTTACTTTACCGTTTTGTTGCACAAAACACCACATGTTGATGCCATTCGTTGCAAATAGGTCAAATCCGGTGTTTAGATAGATTGATGTGATTTTTGACGGGTGGGTCCCACCCATAAGTGCATGTGTGGCGAAGAAATCTGGGCACATGGGTCAAAACCGAGGACTTCAGATTGCAGTTTTAATTGGCCTATTCAAAAAACTAACACAAAATTCAACATTTTCTTACAAAATAAAATTCTAGTAACACAAACATATACCCAGTATTATCTTGAAAAAAATCTAGCTCATTCGGACCAAAGGTTTGGAAGATATTGAAAGTTTTAGTTGTTTAATTAAAATTTTGGTTCAAAATTCAACATTTTGAAAAGAAACTATAACTAGTAAACCATAAATGTATCCAACGTTGATCTGGGAAATCTCAACTCATTGGGAGTAGAAGTTTGGAAGATATTGAGAGTTTTAGTTGTTTAATTCAAATTTTGGTTCAAATTCATCTTTTCCAGAAAAAAAACCCTATAGGTATAGTAAACCATAAATGTATGTGACATTGATCGGGAAAAATCTGAACTCATTGGAGTAAAAGTTTAGAAGATATTGACAATTTTAGTTCGTTCATTCAATTTTTTGTTTGAAATTTTATGATTTTCTAAAACATTTTAAAAAAGTAAACCGTACACGTACTCGATACTAATCCAGGAAAATTCATCTCAGTTGGACCAAAGGTTTTGGAGATATTGGCATATTAGTTGACCGACTACTGTGGTTTTCTGCACCACGCGTGCACTTACCGGTGGAACCCACATGTCAGAAATCACATCAATGTATCTACACACTAGATTAGACCTATCTGCAGTGAATAGGCACCAATATATGATGTTCTATGCAACAAAGTCGTATGGTAGGTGTTATGTGCAAAATCAACACCATTGGTGGTTTGTGCAATTTTCTCTTCGGGAAATCATTTTCGGTAGATCAATCGTAGGTGCACACCAGTACGGGTATATAGCATATATTCTTGCAGTGGCTATTGTATGGCTATACACGGCAATCTATGCGCCCATTATTTAGCAAAATGCGTGGTCATCTATGAACTGTGGCAACCTAGTCTGAGTTCCTCCCACAACCCTCCTCCTCCCGCGACCCTAACCGACCGTTGTCACCGTCCTGATCTCCTTTTGCTCCCGCAACCCTCCTCTTCCCGCGACCCTAACCGACTGTTGTCACCGTCCTGATCTCCTTCTGCTCCCGCAACCCTCCTCCTCCCTATCTCTCGCTCTCTCCTCACCTCTCCCGGAGGCCACTGTCGAACAAGGGCGAGCGGTGCCCGCGATGGGGGCGGCGGGGATCTGATCCCCAACGGTCTCTTGGGCCATCAACGGGGAATCCTCTCTGGGGAGGCGGGTGGCGGTCGTTGAACCACCGAGCGCGGCGCCCAGGGCGGAGTTCCCTGGTCAGGCGGTGGCGGTGATCGCCTCCATGGCCAAAGGGTCAGTGGAGGTCGGCCTCTGGCGTGCTCTCAGGCGATGAATGGTGGCGGCGGTCGTGCATCTGATCCCTGCTCAGATCGGTTGTGGTGTGGCCCTTGGCCGGCTGGCGGCAAGTGGAGGGGTCAATGAGGGGTGGCTGGAGGTCACAGGCGGTTGCGTGCATCTTCACAACGCAGTCTCGCGAATCTAGTCAGTTGCGGAGTCGGGGTGGCGCGAGTTCTGGTGAAAGTCGTGTTGACTTCGGTCATGGCAGACGATGGTGGCATCTTTGACGACATTTTCTTGTCGAGGCATCGTCGTTGTAGTCTGTGTCACAACGCTGGGGTTGCTCCGATGGAAACCCTACATTTGGGTCTTCTGGATTTGATGATGTCGGCGCCTTTGGTGTCGTTCGCCCTCCTAAGGACACTATTTTGGAGCCGGTGCCAGCTGGAAGGGCCAAGAGGTGGAGCGGCGTTGCATCTACCACAACAATGACGGCAGGTCTCGGTGGCGTGGCACAATGGTGTCTCGTTGATGGACGTGTGTGGATGGACGCACGCGGGGTGGTGGCGCTATTTGACGTCGACGACAGTTGGGCCTGATAAGGTCAATGCGTTGAGCCCTCCAAAAGATGGGAGGACGAAAGATGGTGATGGCGGATTCTAGAGCGTGCACATGCAGTGTGTGTGCGAGTGTTTGCTAGATCGGTTGGTGTTATCCACTCGCTCTGGGGCGACTTGACGAGACCACCGATTTAGATGGTGTATATTGGTGTGAGGTCATGCCACATCATCAAGTTTATAGTTGTAGCGATAGAGGTCGCCAGCAAAGAGGCTTTGGATTGATCAATGTATTTGTTTTGTTAGGCTCTACTAGATGTCTATTTTACCACGTGACACATGTGGTAAGCAATACAAACAACTCAAAAAGATGTCTATTTTATTTTACTTCAAAAGAGCATATGGTTCTCGTTTCACCCTTTCCTTCGTCCAACCTCTCTATATATGCCCCTTTCTTTTTATGACTTTTTTTTCTCCCACACTTTCCACTAAAAGCAACTTAATTGTCCTACGTCTTATTGAGTTACCAAAATATGTTTCTTGCAAGTCAATCATGATGATTGCATAAAAAAACTTGATAAGATTTTAGCGCATCAAAGTAATAATAGATCTGCAGTCACATGTCAATCTATTAGAATGTTTATGCTCCTGTTGTAACACAGATAATTATATAGTAATATAATAAATATGATTATGTGCATCCTTGAATGTAGAGGTCCGGGGTTCAATCTCCTTTTCCAAAAAAAATATGTGAACTGCAATAATAAATGGATGCAACTAACCACCAGTCGACTGGTGGTTAGCGACAAATCCGCACGATCAAAAACCTGCGTCCCTCCCCGCGCGTGACCCACTTCGGCAGCGCCACCCACGACCCAGCATTCTCTCGCGAGGCCCACCGCGCGCAACGCATTAAGGCCCAAGACTGTTAACACAGCCCCTTTGGCCCACCTCCCCCCTCCTGCACGTGACTTACCCCCCCAAAACCTAGTTTCTTACCTCCATCGCAAGAAACATCCACCTGCCCCGATCAGTTCTCTCCTCTCTCCCCGACGCGCCTCCATCGCTGGCGACCTCCGCCCCAGATCTAATCCACCAAAAAAAGGAAACCGCGAAAAACATCACCAAAACACAAGGATTTGAGGGAGGGCCCCGGTTTACCACAACAACATCACAGGGGTTACATCAGTTCGTCTCAATCTCGTCATAATCAGGCAAAAAAGAAAGGAGGTAAGTGATTCAACCTCTATACACCTGCTGCATTTGCATTTCATACCAATAAAATCAAATTCCTCGGTTGTAATTTGAGTTACCACTCAAATTCAGTCAGGTTACCAAACAAAAAGATTGACTAAATTTTCCTCTTTTACAACCAAAAAGTTGGTAAAATTGGTCCATGTTCCTACCTACAGATTACATCATTGATTTACCTCATCATTAAGTTACCAACATAAACACATATAGGTTATCATCATCAATCTGTCAAGCTATCTTTTTTGGAGCATGTTAGAAATACATGTATGAATTTTCTCATTAAAACTGACATACCATCTCGAATGAATATAGATTACCATAATGTGTGCATTGAGTAATCAGCATCCTTTAAGATTTATTCAACATAAAAAAAGATCCTTTTCTTCCTTTTTATATTGAACAAACCCATGTCAGAACAAGTTACCATGCTAATTCATTACAAATTACCAGGAAAACTCAGAACCAAAGGTGCTAAAAACACTACAAGAATACCATGTGTTGATTTACATTGTTGCCACCAGACTTTTTTGATAAGAAATGATGTTCATGAAATGAGGTTGGTAGAAACTATTGCTGTCATACTCCCATATGCTGGTTACTGCCAAAACGATACTTGTTATAAAAAAGAAGTAATGAGTGCAGTAAAAGGAAAAAAAATATAGTTGTTGTGAAAAAATAATCAAAATTGCTTGTAAGTGTGGAAAATTAAAGGATGCAATCATATGTGCTAGCAGGTGCTGCAACACAAGAAAATGGCGCATGATAACAGAGATAATGTGGATATCATTATGAGTGGTGTGGGGACAAACCAACAGTGTGAATATGCACACACGGCAAGCTTTGGTTCTGCCAAAACAGATGAAGGTAAAATATTTACCATGCCACCACATTTTTGTACACAAACTTGTTACCATCGTACTTGAATTGCAACTACCACCCTATGTTATTTACAACTATCACATTCACCATGAAACAGTTCATCAATCACGTAGCTTGATGCGCACAGGTTACCATGAATTTAGGTACAATTACCACACTTACTGCATACGAATTATCATGCAATCTGTATTGCAATCGGAATTACATGCTTTCACTTTACAGCTACAAAAAACATCTTAATGCATGCAAACTTTACCAAGCAACCAGAGTACAAGATAACACTAGTTTTGGCGTGCAGAAAATATAACACAAATTAACAACTTTCAATCACATTACAGGTGCTACATCTAGAAGCAACCCGGTGGTTCAAGAGACAAGCAAAGAACCGACTACTAGCAGCATAGGGGGGAGAGAAAGCTTCTTTGATCATTCAGTCAGCGAGCCGGCGAGTCCAAAAATAGGAGGAGAGAATGCTGAACAGGGAGACAAAAATACCAAGGCATACTCCACACCAAAACCTCCTGATGAAATGATGAAGTTTGATACTTTTGAGGAAGCTTATGAACACTACATGCAATATGCACTGAGACATGGGTTTGGAATGAGACTGGAATACAGAAAAACAATTAAAGACAATACTGCAAGCAGAGTCCTCTTGGTTTGTGGGAAATACGGCAAGCCAAAAGCAAACAAGGAGGAGACAGAGGATGTGCAGGACCCAAAAGGCATCGTGAAGAAGAGGAAAAGAGGGAAGGTTGTGAGGTCGGGATGTCCGGCCCACCTTTACATCACCCACACGGATGCGTGGTGGAGAGTCAAACGCTTCAACGACGACCACAACCACCCTCTAATAAGAAAGCCGTCCTTGACAAAGTTCCTATCAACACATAGGAACATTCCAAAAGATGAGCAGGACTTCTTGAAGATATTGCACGGATGCAACATAGAGACAGCAAGACAGATGCAACTAATGCAATGGTTCTACGGAATCCTAAAGATGTACCATACACAACAAAGGACATCGCAAACCAGCGAGCTAAATTCCGGATGGAGTACCGCAATGCTGATGTGGGGAGCACAATCTCGTACTTCCAAGATATGAAGGCACAAGATCCAGATTTCTATTGGAGAATAAAGCTTGATGATGAGGACATAGTGGAAAATTTATTCTGGATAGATGGTGCGTCGCGCAGGGCATATGCTAGATACAATGATGTCATCTCATTTGACACAACATACATGACAAACATGTACAAAATGCCCTGTGCGCCCTTCATTGGCATTAATAACCATGGGCAGTCAATCCAATTTGGTTGTGGGTTTGTTCAAAACGAACTATCTGGTAACTTTGTGTGGCTGTTTAATGCATTCTTGCATGCAATGGGTGGAATTGCGCCAAAGAACATAATAACAGATCAAGATTTTGCAATGAGGAGTGCTATTGATGAGGTGTTCATCGGGATAGTACACAGGAATTGCCGCTGGCATATAATGAAAAAAGCACAAGAGAAGCTTGGAAAGCTGATGGCTGACAATGAGCCGCTAAACAATGCATTCAAGGATTGTGTTGACAACAGCCTGGCTGGTATTTTACTTCCCACCCCTCACTAACTTAAAACACAGAAAAATGGGCACATAGAAAATGGGTTTAGATGCATGATAACAACAGTTACCATCTAACAAGGTGACAAGTTACCAGAGGATTATAGCAAAATTACCTACATTAATTGCTTTCTGTACTACCCCTATCATGTTCATGTTTGATGTACACATTTCAGTTGTTCACCCCACTACTTACAACAAAAACTTTTCAATCACCAGCTAGTGCTGATTGATATGAGTATCTTTTTGTTGCTAGTTAAAAATGATGCTTCTACTACACACACAGAGTGGTAATCGCTTTGGAAAAAAAACGTATCCTGTGTGCAAAGTACTTACCATGATGCTTGAACTAAAGTAACCAGGTGTGTGTGACAGAATTATCAACAACAGTGGTGTTCCCTAGTTACCAAATATGTTTGAACCAATGTTACCATCCTTCAAATACTTGATGTTACCATGTTTATGTTATGAATGCAGTTGAGGAGTTTGAACACAAGTGGTGGGTGATGATGGAAGCGTATGGCCAGACCGACAACGAGCATTTCCAATGGTTGTGGGAGAACAAGAAGTGTTGGGTCCCGGTATACTATATGCACGATTTTTCCCATTCTTGCAGACCACGGCAAGAAGCGAGGGTTTTAACTCTGTGCTCAAGAAGTATGTCAACCCAAACAACTCACTGGTCGAATTCGCACAACAGTACACTGCGATACAGGATAAGGTGATGGCTAGCGTGTCAAAAGAGCAATTGGAAACAGTGTACAAAGAAACCAAAATGTACTCAATGAACCCGCTGGAGATGCAGGTGCGAGGGATGTACACACATAACTTGTTTTGCAAGTTCCAGGTGGAGATGAAGGTGAAATTAGCATACAGATGCGATGCATTGGATGATGGTACTTTCAAGGTCAGCTCAGACAGGGACTACCATGTGCAAGCAAACATGGTTGAAGAGACATACTCGTGTAGTTGCTGCAAGTTTGATCGTGACGGTCTACTGTGCGCGCACGTACTACGAGTTATGGACCAAATTGGGGTATACGAGATACCTGAAAAGTACATCCTAAATAGGTGGACCTGGGATCCAGAGGAGGATCTTATTCAACCTGATTTCGAACAGCCAACAGTTAAGAAGTCGATGCCAGAGGAGGGGAAAAGCGTCATGCGATACACGTCAATTCTTAAAGAATTTAAGGCATCGGCCAAAGACGCTTGCCTAACAGATGACGGGACCAGATTGGCAAGAAAACACCTGTATAATTTCAAGGAGGAGCTTGAAACCCTGAAGAACAATCAACTTTAAAAAGCAAGAAAGGAAAAGGAAGAAGCAAAAGGATCGTTTCAAGGACAGCCAGATCCCTGCTCGATACCTGTGGGGTGGATGAATGAAGACAACCCCGTCACACAGCATCAAAACGCCCCCATGCAAGACATCCAGAGAAACCAGCCACACAACAAACAAGTGCCACTAATGTGCAGCGACAGGAGAACCCCGCCACACAACAAGAAAGTGCTACTAATGTGCAGCGAGAGGGTAACCCTGCCACACAGCAAGAAAGTGTGCGTGTGACGATACATGCTAGCAAAAACAATCATGCTTTTGTCATCCAGCCCCCACATCCTGATGCAGCTCCGTCCTCAAACACAAAGTTGATACTAGACCCTCCCAAGACTACAACAAAGGGGCGGCCAAAGTCAAAAAGAAAGCAGACAGGTTTTGAGATTGCAAAACCCAAGCCAAAAAGGAAATGTGGTGTGTGCGGGAGTCTGGAACATGACAAACACACATGCAAATCTCCCCTAGCAAGATAAAAATGAAGAAGGTGCTATTAAAAGGAAAGATGGTGGCTACAATTTTTTCATGAACCATAATGTGAAAGCTACAAGCCCTAATAACATTCCAGTTATCAGCATTCTATCATGGATTTATAATTGCTTTGTAATGCAAAAAGTGTATATCTATAATTTAAGCAAGCTATCAGTACCCTATTATGCCAGTTACCAGCAATGTATGATGAAATTGACATGGATTTGTAAATCCAATATTTTTATATCTACGTTTTTTGAAGGCTACCAGCACTGCATTGTATTACTTATGAACAAAAAATTAGGCCTGCTTGCACTTCTAAAAATTGCTTATTAACAAAATATAATCACAGTAGTGAATTTATCATATAGTCAGTGACTTCGGACTGTGTATACTATAGTAAAACAGCATGTCAACACTTTGCTCCATGGCATTGTCGATGACAGATTCATATAAAAAAGTTATCAACACATTTTGGTAGAAGTTATCACACAGTAGTAAAAAAATATCACCTCATCACCCTTTGCTCCATGGCATTGTCGATGACAGATTCATATAAAAAAGTTATCAACACATTTTGGTAGAAGTTATCACACAGTAGTAAAAAAATATCACCTCATCACCCGCTGCCGAACAGATGATAATGCCACTGTTTGCATTTGTTTTGATAATGATCTAACCACCTGAATGTCATAATTTTTCGGAGAGCTGGAATTTGTTCCTGAGTTAAGGCTGGAACATTTTTGCCATCCCATACCTCAAGGTACGTGCAGGCAAAAAATCCGCAATCAATGTTGAAACATTTGTGATAAAAAACAACACAAAATCAGTTTAATTGGAGTTTGCGACCAGGTCAATAAACAGGGATGAGAAACATATAGTGGGGTGTTAAAAAGAGAGTGAATAATACACAACTAACCCATTATCCTATTTGAACACATCAATGTACACAAGTTCATAGTCCTGAATCTGCTTATGCGAGTCCTTGTAATTTATCAACCAAGCCTTCTTTATAGCGTTCATGTATTTTGTCGCATGCTCGAGAAGAGAAGGACTATCTTGTTCACGCAATGAATCTAGAACTTCAAACCGCCTCGCCCTAAGATTTAGTGACAACACATACCAATGCCCGTCATCTGGACCGAGGCCCAACTTTTGCAAAGCAGGGAATAGCAGTTGCAAAAAATTAAAAGGCAGTAAGCATAGAAGGAGTTGGAAAAGAAACAAAATTACCAAGATAACAAATGGTCATGAAATTCACATGGGAGGCAACTAGAAAAAGAAATTATCAGGGTAGAAAGGTCAAAGTTGCCAGTGTGCATGAAAGAGGTTATCATGACATGAAGAACAAAACAATATCCCCAGATAACAATAAGTTACATGATATTAACAAGAAGTTACAAAGACACTAACTGTAAAGTTACCAGATCCAGCAAACATAATATTCCTGATCCTGGTGACTAATAATGTAAGACTTGTTCCATCGAAAATACTTCAATACACACTTAGATTTGAAGTCTCCTATCGACAGATACACAGATAGCAGCCAAGGGAAGATGAGCCCGTTTGGCGTTTCCTTATACTGGAGAATGCGAACATGTAACTCGGCAGTGCTGGTTGATAGTTGCCCAACTCCCTTCACACAATTGGCAAGCTCACCGAGGGTGACCCACCTACCATCAATGTCGATAACCCTAACACTACAAAAAACAAAAAAAAGATTAAAAAAAATACATTTCAAAAAATGGCACACAAGTAATGATTTATGTTAAAAAAATGAGAAAAAGGATGGAAACATACTCTTTAATCTTAGAGTTGGAATCATTAGTATGCTTGATAACTTGATTGTAAACATACTCTTCCTCCTCGCTCGGTGTGAGGGTGGCAAAAGGCGGGAGCAGGTATTTGGACGGGTGGGTGACCCTAACTTTCCGAATAAAGGATTTGGGGGTTGAATTGCGTACTAAATGCTCTGTGTGAGGTGGTAACTCTGGTGTAACAAATGTTGGACTTTGAGGGTTGTCTGGTAAAAACAGAAAAAACATAACTAAGCTGTATAATGTAACAAGCACATGACTAAAACAAAAAGTAAAAAAAACAATGAAAAACATGAGTTATCAGCAGATGGGGCAAGGAATTATCAAGTGATGGGTCAAAGCTTATCAACTGCCACATGTTTTGATTATCAAGTGGTGGTCCATAGTTGAAAAACAAAGAAAGGGGTTTGTGCAAGGGTTGCAATGTTCATGGAGCAGAAAAAAACACCTATTTGAACATTAGATTTCCCTTTTAATGCTGGATTGTCATGCTCAAATTCTTCCCACCATATGAGAACCTCATCATCGTCAATCTCAACATCATACACTTGCACACGACCAGCTTCCGGTGTTACTTAAATAAAAAAAAGAGCGATGAGGACATGAACAGTAGTGATAAACAAGATAAATTGTTGCAAAAAAACAAGTATTGAAAATTGAGACAAGATACACAAAGTTATCAGGAACACAATATAGAAGGTACCAGGTAATTTCAATGTGGATTACCAGCACACATGTATGGGCCTTTTAAGGAACAAATTAGATATCATTGATGCACAACGAGGAACAACTGTGATATCAACATGTCGGTGTACTAGAGTAGGGGTACCCTAGTATCACGAACTTGTGCACGGGCAGTCGCAGCATCCCGCGGCAAGGCTTGCCGGGTGACCGCCAAGATCCTCCGTGGTTCCTCTGGAGCCATTCAAGAACAAAGTGTCCAGGCCAAGAAGACAAGACCCCGGCAAGAGGAGCTTGCCCGGAAGGCTAACAAAAGCATCCCAAGACCCCGGCAAGAGGAGCTTGCCGGGAAGGCCACCCAAGGCATTTCAAGGAACTTGCCGCGGCGCACCACGCGTCCCGGCAAGGCCCGGTGAGCGACAAGCTCCCGGACGCGACAAGACAACGACAACAGCAAGACGCTTGCCGCGGCAAACCACCTCTCTGGGCCCGCGCTCCAGCACATCCACCAACGTGTCGCTCTGGGGCCCTTCCAGGCGCACGTGGCGGAAGGCTGTGCAGCCAGGGGCGTGCGGTGGCAAGCGGCGCTGACAAGTTTGCCATCGTGGCGAGCGGTGGCGTCCCTGACGGTCCCTTTTACACTGTTTAGGCGACACAAACGGGCATTTAAAGCCCTTGTCCCCTGCCGTCAGGGTTAGGTACGATACACTGTAGCAGGTAGCTGTACCTACCACAGCACCTTTCCATTTTTACCCTTTGCCTCCGTTGCCACCTGTCGGTGACCCCTTGAGCATATAAAAGAAGGCCCGTGTGCAACGTAGAGGGGGGTTCGAAACACACTCACGCTCGGCCTCGCTAGCTGCTGGTGTGTACTGTAGCACTCCACGCTCCCGAGCAAGAAATCAATACAAACCACAAAACAGGAGTAGGGTTTTACGCATCCGTGCGGCCCGAACCTGGGTAAATCGCTCGCGTGCATCGCCTCGATTTGCTCTTTGCGCGACCTCCACCCCCGCCGAACCGAAAGGGACCCGGTCCGCCGGTCCCATAGGTGCCCGTGGATCAGTACCCGGCATCTTTGGCGCGCTAGGTAGGGGGCGTAGAGGTTGTGTGAACTAGATCCGGCGTTCTCGCGAGCTAGATCTTCATCATCTGCATCAACATGCCGCCGAAGAAGAAGGTTTCGGAAGCAGCTGCTCCGTCCGTGCCGAGCCAACCACCGCCGGAGCAAATGGTTGGTGGGGCGGGCGACGGCGGAAGAACGGGCGTCGACGAGGGAGCTCACGGTGCTGCCAGGTCCAAGGACAAGGCTGCGCTGCCCATCGGCGGCGTAGCCGGCTCCCACAACGACCGGGCGCACTCCAAGGCCTCGGCGTCCGTACATGCACCGCGCCCGTCTCAGGAGGCGCGGGACCGGCAGCGTCATGGTACTCACAGTACCATGCGTTTGCTAGACCAAGATCGAGCTGGTGGATCTCGGAGCGCTCAAGACCACCATGCACGTCAACATGCCGGCACGAGCGAGACACGGTCGCCTGGACGGGATACTGCTCCTTCTAACGTGGTTAGAAGTCCGAGCATATCCCGCTCCTCGCACCGTTCGCCACCGCCACCCGCCACTGAAGCAGAAGCTTTGGCGCGAGCTCAGCTGCTCCTAGACTACCCTCCAACGGCGGACAAGATCGACGATTGGAGGGCCACCATCCAGAGTCTCATCGGCTTCGCCAACGGCGACACGCCACGGCAGCCGAGCACGTCGCAGCCGCGGCAAGCCAGCCAGGCACGAGCCGGAGACAACAATACTAGTGGGGGTGCAACTACTGTGCACTCTCCGCTCCGAAGGCCAAGATCGCCGACTCGCCGGATCCACCTCGACAGCGACTCCACCACGTCGTCAGATCCACGAGCTCGTCGCGATCAGCGCCAAGTTCTCCAAGAACGACAACAAGAAGACGCTCGTACTCGCATCGAGCGCCGAAGAGAAGCGCGACGTCAATCAGACCAGCGCGCTGGGCCCTCTGTTGACATGCATGCGCCAGGGGAACCAGGCGACTTGCCTTACGCGGTAGGTTGCCCTGCGTTCACTCGTGAGCTACGGCAAGTCCAGTGGCCCAGTACGAAGAATTTCAAACCAGATGTACCAGAGAAGTACGACGGCAAGACGCATCCGTCGGAGTTCCTCAGCATCTACACCATCGCGGTGCAGGCTGCCGGGGGGCGAGACGACAAGATCCTTGCCAACTACTTCCCGTTGGTGCTCAAGCCCAACGTCAGGTCCTGGCTCATGCACTTGCCGGACAACTCCATATCCTCCAGGGCTGATCTATGCCATCAGTTTGTCGGTGCCTTTACAGGCGGCCACAAACCCCATGGCCAAGAGAGCGACCTTCATCTGCTCGCCCAGAAGGAAGGAGAGCCCCTGCGCAAGTACATTCAGAGGTTCAGCCGTGTACAGTATAACATCCCAGACGTCCACCCCGCCGCGGTCATCAGCGCCTTCCATCAGAACGTGCGTAACCGCAGGATGCGGGAGGAGATGGCGATGTGCAGGATCAGAGACGTCAGTGAGCTGTACGCCCTAGCCGACAAATGTGCACGCGCTGAGGAAGGGAGGAGACTCCCCGGAGAGAATGCAGGAGCAGAAGGATCTGACAGTGAGGATGCCGCCCCGGCAAAAAAAAACCGGCGGCGCAACAGGAAGAAGAAAGGCAAAGAGGTGCTAGTCGTTGAGCAGTCCGGCAATGAAGGTGGCGTCAAGAAGGCCAAAGTTGGTAGCTCCGGCAAGGAGGTTGCCGCGTGCACCAACTATCAGGCTGTGGCGGTCGCCGACAAGCAGGATGGCTCCGACAAACAATATTGCAAGATTCACCGCACCAAGGGCCATGACCTCCAGAGCTGCAAGAAGGTCGAGCAGCTCGTCCAGCAGCAAAAGGCTGAGTACGAGCGGCGAGACAAGGAGAGAGCCCAAGGTGGCGCTGCAGAATCTGGCAAGAAACGCGCCGGCCGGGGAGGACGCCGCGGCAAGGCCAAGCAGCGGCAAGGAGATAGACCTCCCCGCGGCCGCGACAATGATGAAGACGACGATGGCGACGAAGACATGGATGATGTTGAGACCAGTGAGCAGGAGTTTCAGAAAGCCACAGAGGTCTTGTGCGTTGACGGTGGTGCTTCTCTGCATGCTTCGCACCGCCAACTCAAACAGTGGGTGCGGGAAGTCAATGCAGCAGAACCACCCATCGAATCGGGCAAACTTCTGAAGTGGTCCAGCACGCCTATTATCTTTGACATTGAGGACCATCCTGATCGCACAACTGCGGTCGGGTGTTTGCCGATGTTGGTTTCACCAACTATCCGCAACCTCAAGGTCACCAAGATGCTAGTTGACGGCGGGGCCGGCTTGAACCTGATCTCCTCCGCTGTACTCCAGAAATTCCAAATCCCTGACAGCGAGCTCGAAGAGACCGGCACATTCCAAGGAATCAACACGGGAAGGAGCAAGCCGAAGGGGAAAGTCACGCTGCCAGTAACATTTGGCAGCAAGCTGAACTTCAGGACTGAGAGGGTCACATTTGACGTTGCCGATATTCCATTGTCTTACAATGGGATACTTGGCCGTCCAGCGCTCGCCAAGTTCATGGCAGCCTCTCATTACGCATATAATATGCTGAAGATGCCAGGCCCGATAAGCGTCATCTCTGTCCCTGGCGACAAGAAGGATGCTCTTATCTGCGCCGACAAGATCTACCGGGAAGCAGTAGCCGCAGCAGATCACAAGTTACTTGCCACTGAAGCTCCCGGGGGGAAGAAGACCAAGTCCGGCAAGAGCTTTGATGCCCACTCCGGCAAGCGCACCTCTTCGGAGTGCTGCGCTGCCATCGAGGACGCACCATCGAGCTCCACCGGCAAGTGCAAGAAGACGATGGCAGCTCCGCCAGAGACGAAAAAGGTGTCCGCCAAGGAGGACGACACTGGTGGTACCTTCACCATTAGTGCCACTCTCGACCCTAAATAGGAAAGCGCGCTCGTTGCTTTCCTGCGAGCGAATGTCGACGTGTTCGCATGGCAACCGTCTGACATCCCCGGTGTTCCCAGGAAAGTAATTAAGCACCACCTTGCCGTTTGTCCTCATGCGCGGCCCGTCAAGCAGAAGGTCAGGAAGCAGGCAGTGGAGCGCCAAGAGTTCATGGCAGAAGAGATCAAGAAGCTGGAAGCAGCAGGCCTTGTCAGAGGAGTGCTCCATCCCACGTGGCTGGCCAATCCTGTAGTCATGCGCAAGGCAAACGGGAAATGGAGACTTTGTATCGATTTTACCGATGTTAACAAAGCTTGTCCCAAAGACCCATTTCCTTTGCCGCGCATTGACCAGATTGTTGACTCCACAGCCGGATGTGATTTGCTTTCATTTCTTGACGCATATTCAGGATATCATCAGATCTTCATGGCAGAAGAAGATGAGGAGAAGACCGCATTTATTACTCCATGTGGCATGTATTGCTTTATACGGATGCCTTTCGGATTAAAAAATGCTGGTTCAACATTTGCAAGAGTAGTCCATGTCGCTCTTGAGCCGCAAATACACAGAAATGTGGAAGCATACATGGATGATATAGTGGTCAAGAGCAAGGACAGAGCAACCCTGATACAAGATTTAGACGAGACCTTTACAAATCTGCGCAAGATCAGCCTCAAGCTCAACCCAGAGAAGTGTGCGTTTGGAGTTCCCTCCGGCAAGCTTCTCGGATTCTTCGTGTCTCAGCGGGGAATTGAAGCCAATCCCGACAAGATCAAGGCCATTGAGCAGATTGAAGCACCCAAGCGCGTCAAGGATGTACAAAGACTTGCCGGTTGCGTGGCTGCTCTCAGCAGGTTTATCTCTAGGTCTGCTGAGCGCGCCCTGCCATTTTTCAAATTATTGAAAAAGGCAGGTCCAATGAAATGGACTCCGGAAGCGGAGGCTGCGCTGCAAGACTTGAAGAGATACCTGTCCTCCCCTCCAATACTTGTCGCACCTAAGCCACAAGAGAAGTTGCTGCTGTACATAGCGGCAACCAATCAAGTGGTTAGTGCTGCGTTAGTAGCAGAGAGGGAGGCAGATGATGAGCCAGCAACCACGGCAAGCGCATCCAGCGACAAGCAGGAGGCTTCCCCGACAAGCTCTGGTCCCGACAAAGATGGATCTGCGCAGATGCATGACGAGATACAGAAGAAGATGGTGCAGCGCCCAGTTTACTTTGTCAGTTCCCTTCTGCAGGGGGCTAGGTCAAGGTACTCTGGCATGCAGAAATTGCTTTTCGGCCTTCTCATGGCCTCAAGAAAGCTGCGCCATTACTTCCAAGCACATGAGATCACAGTTGTCACTCGCTTTCCGCTGAAGAGGATACTGCAGAATCCAGAAGCGACAGGCAGGATTGTTGAGTGGGCACTGGAACTGTCAAGCTTTGGCCTCAAGTTTGAGAGCACTTCAACTATCTAGAGCAGAGCATTGGCAGAATTCATAGCAGAATGGACGCCAACGCCAGATGAAGAAATTCCAGAAACGAGCATCCCCGACAAGGAAGCAAGCAAAGAGTGGCTGATGTACTTTGATGGTGCCTTTTCGCTGCAAGGCGCCGGCGCTGGTGTGCTGCTTGTCGCACCCACCGGAGAGCACCTCAAGTACGTAGTCCAGATGCACTTTCCTAAGGAGCAAGCGACAAACAATACTGCAGAGTATGAAGGCTTGCTTGCCGGTCTCCGGATCACGGCAGACCTTGGGATTAAGAAGCTCGTTGTCAGGGGTGACTCACAGCTTGTCGTTCGCCAAGTAAACAAGAATTATCAGAGTCCGTTGATGGAAGCTTACGTCGACGAAGTGAGAAAGCTAGAAGAGAACTTTGACGGCCTGCAGATGGAGCATGTTCCAAGAGCTCAAAACGCCATTGCAGATGGCCTGTCAAAGTGCGCCGCACTTAAGTTACCTGTGGAACCAGGGATCTTTGTGCTCAAGCTGACTCAACCGTCCGTGACGCCATCAACAGGACAGAGCAAGAAGAGGAAGTTGGTTTCTGGTGACTATTTGCCGGCAGACCTTCCCGAAGCCGCCGCCAAGAAGGTCCCCAAGATCAGCACCAAGAGCACTGCGGAGCAGTCTGCTCTGGCAAGCCCTAGGGTTTGTTCTGTTGAAGCAGAAGCTCCCGGCAAGTTTTGCTCCGGCAAGTTTGCTGGGGAACGTCACGCTCCGGCAGAGCCGCAGGTTCTTGCCGTAGAAGCGGATGTTCCCGCAGCAGTCCCCAAGATCAACACCAAGAGCGCTGAGGAGCAGTCTGCTCTGGCAAACCGTAGAGTTTGTTCCGTTGAAGCAGAAGCTCTCGGCAAGTTTTGCTCCGGCAAGTTTGCCGGGGAACGTCAAGCTCCGGCAGACCCACGGGTTCTTGCCGTAGAAGCGGATGTTCCCGCAGCCGTAGATTTGCCTTTAGTCCTTGTTGTCGAGCCACAAGCTCCAGGATGGGTGCAGCAGATTGTCCGTTTCCTTCAGACAGGAGAGCTTCCCGAAGAGCAAGAAGAAGCGGAAAGAGTAGCCCGGCAGTCAAGTATGTACCAGTTTGTCGACAAGACACTGTACAGAAGAAGACTCAACGGCGTGAAATTGAAGTGTATTCACCGGGAAGATGGACAAAAGCTGTTGGCAGAGATACATGGAGGCATATGTGGTCACCACATTAGCGCAAGAGCACTTGTCGGCAAAGCATTCCGGCAAGGTTTCTTCTGGCCAACAGCCCTCCAGGATGCAACTGCACAAGTAACCAAGTGTGAAGCGTGCCAGTTCCATTCCAAGCAGATACACCAGCCAGATCAAGCTCTCCAGACGATCCCTTTATCCTGGCCATTTTCGGTCTGGGGGCTCGACATCCTCGGCCCCTTCCCCCGAGCTGCCGGAGGCTTTGAGTACTTGTACGTTGCAATCGACAAGTTCACAAAGTGGCCGGAAGTGGAACCAGTGAGGAAGGTGACAGCACAGTCAGTAGTCAAGTTCTTCAGGTCGATTGTTTGCCGCTTCGGGATCCCTAACAGGATAATCACCGACAACGGTACACAATTTACGAGCCGCACCTTCATGCAATACGTCCAAGATCTTGGCGCCAAGGTCTACTTCGCTTCTGTTGCTCACCCGAGAAGCAACGGTCAAGCGGAGAGGGAAAATGCTGAAGTGCTGCGCGGACTCAAGACCAGAACTTTCGACAGGCTGCACAAGTGCGGAAGAAACTGGATCGAGGAGTTGCCGGTGGTTCTTTGGTCGATCAGAAAGACGCCAAATCGAGCCACTGGACAGACACCTTTCGCTCTAGTCTATGGAGCAGAGGCAGTTACCCCCACGGAACTCGTATACGGGTCACCTCGAGTGCTCGCTTATGATGAGCTTGAGTAAGAGCAGCTGTGACAAGATGACGCGCTGCTCCTTGAGGAAGATCGTCTTCAGGCTGCTGTGCGAGCTGCTCGCTACCAGCAAGCTTTGCGCCGCTACCATAGCCGCAAAGTTAACGCCAGAAGTCTCGAGGAAGGCGACCTTATTCTTCGGCGAGTTCAGTCCGCCAAGAATTCCAACAAGTTGACGCCGAAGTGGGAAGGCCCTTACCGGGTGAAACGAGTCACTAGGCCTGGCGCTGTCCGCCTTGAGACCGAAGATGGCATTCCGGTGAGCAACTCCTGGAACATTGAGCATCTTCGTAAGTTTTACCCGTAAGGCGCGGTTGTCGGAACCTGTTCCGGCAACCACCTTTTGTACGAGTCTTGCCGCTGTTGCATGTAATCCTTTGTACAAAGCCGGGCGCAGACCCCGTGCATAAGTAAAGCTCATGTGCTCCGCACATTTTGTCGATTTTATGCTTTCTATTTTCTGGCATATATGATCTGACACTTTGTGCATCACCTAAACCCCGGTAAGCAATAACGAGCCGTAAAGGCGCATATCTGTATTGTCTCTTCTTTCTTTTGAAAGCAAGGTTCCCCTCGCCCACAAGTTTGCCGGGGAGGAAAGGAGAAGACGATGGTATGGACCAGGCGCCGTTCAAGAGTTTCGCCTTGTCGGGAAGCAAACAACAGAAAAAGCTAAGTTGCCAAAGTTTGAGCAATCAAATTTTTTAGAATTTTTAAGTTATCTCCCTTGAACGACCGCACTTTGTATGGAAAACCTGTGCGCGGAGGAACCAACTCGTAGCTAGTTGCGCCCTTACTTTGTTTCGAGTCCGCTCAACAACTTAAGTGAGCCGCTAGCGCCCTTACTTTGTTTCGAGTCCGCTCAGCAACTTAAGTGAGCTGCAACTAGTTGCGACAAGGTTTCTTGCCGGTAGCGGCACCGCCAGTAGGCTGCCGACGTTCCGCACTCAGTGCTCGCGGCTCAGGTGCCTGCACCAGGAAGTTCCCTAAAAGCGTAGGGCAAAAACATACAAAGGAAGGAATCAAGTAAAGAGAATAACATTGCAATCATTCCATAGAACCAAGCTATATTACAAAGATAGCTTGTCGCAGCTCTAACTGATTGTTTTCATGACATGATAAACAGCGACAAGGGAAGAAGAAATGGGTGGCCTAATCTACGCGATCGCCTTCGACCCGCTTGATCCCGCTCACCTTGTCCACAATGGGTGCGACAAGGGCCTTGAGCTCCTCTAGATCAGCCTCCGGCGGCAAGGTCCTGAGGATGTTGGTGAGGCGGAGGCCCGGATTGCGGAAGGCCACCTTCATCAACACCTTCTGGAGGGCTCCTGCGCAGATCTTGCGTGATTCGTCGGCCAGCTGCTTGGGGATCCTCTCCCGGAGTTGCTGGAGGGCCGTCGCCACGCCCTTGAAGAACAAGACGAGCTTGGCGCTGGGTTGGAGGTTGTCGTCGGAGGGATACCCAAGATCCTCCATCCCTAGCTGCGCCAGCTCCTTGTCGATATCTGTGGCGGCGTTCACCAGACTCTCCGTCCAGTGCGTCACGGTCTCCCTGAAGGTGTTCTGGGCGGCGGCAGCACTCTCCAGCAGCGCCTTGTCGGCCTTTATTTCCTCCTTCAAGGCCGCCTCTCGCTTCTTGGCGCTGTCCAGAGTCTTGGTCAAAGTGGTTAGCTTTAACTCAAGATCCACGTTGGAGACCTTGGCGACGCTAAGCTCTCTGCCCTTCTTGACAAGATCGGCTTCTAGCTGCGCCACCCTCGTCTTGAACTCCTCCTTGGCGGCCTCGGCGGCGGCGACGTCCTCTGCTTGTTTGAGGGCTTCACCGAACTTTCCCTCACGCGCGGCAAGCTCCTCCTCGTGGGAGTCGAGATTGACCTTCCGCTGCGCCAGCTCGCCCTCCTCCGCGGCTAGCTTCGCAGCGGCAAGTCGCTGCTGCTCTTCGACTTCGGCCTTCTCAAGGAGGAAGGCCTTCTGCGCTTCAGCGAGCTGCTCCCGCTCCTCCGCTAGGGATCGGACTGCTTCCCGGTGGAAACCCCCGAGCTCTTCCGCACGTTTTTCAATGTCTGCTCCCGCCTTCGCGACAAGCGCCTCGCGGGATTCCAGCTTGGCTTGCCGCGCGCGGTAGAGCGACATCAACTTCCCCAGCAGCCGCTCTTCTTCGGGCTCGTTGCTGCTGCTTGGCGCGTCGACCAGCTTCAACCCCGCGGAGGCAAGCACTTCTCCGTCGAAGATCTCCCCCTCGACCGGCGCCCTGGAGCTTGACGCCCAGGGGAGGTTGATGAAGACGCCTTCGCCGGCCTTCAAGTAAACGCCCGGCAGGGGCTCCTCGGTGCTTGGCGCTGCGGCTTCGGCGGACGGGTTGGCGGTCGGTGTAGCGTCTGGCGCTCCTACGGCCTCTGGGCCGTCAGTACGATCGCCAGATCCCTCGCCAGTCGCCGCGGCGCCAGCCTTGGCGGCCTCGGCGCCGGCGGGATCACCCGCGCCAGCTACGTCCTCGGCGGCGACCTCTGTCTCCATCCGCTCCGCAGCAGATGGGTCTGACAGCCGGCAAGGGGAGAAGAGTTAAGCAAAATCTAGCAAAAACTCAAGAAGATCAAAAGAAGAAGAACCCAAGGGAAGTTTTGAAGCAAGAGGAGTACCTGCACCAGGCTCTGCAGTAGTGGTCTCCGCCGTCGGGGGGCCGCTGGTGCTGTCCCTTGCCGGAGAACCCTCCCTTGCCGAAGACTTCTCCCTTACCGGGAAGCCCTCCCTTGCCGGAGAGTTCTCCCTTGTCGGGGAATTCTCCCTTGGCTCCTGGTGGGGCTGCTAGGCTCCTACACAAGTCAACAAGCAGATATCAGCAAAGACAAGTACCCATGCGCGCCTCGCAGCGGAAAGCAAATCAAACACTTACGCTGGGGGCTGCCCTGGAGAAAAGTCGCCGGGTCCGGCAAGGTTGTCTCGGGCGCGCCACCTGCTGTCGCAGTAGGCTCGTCCTCGATGATGATCACCGGGACCTTGGCTCTCTTTGCCGCTCTCTGGGCCAGAGTCCTAAAGAGGAACAAGTTCAGAACAAAAGCAAGTGAGAAACAAGACCAACAGCAAGAATTGAAGAACTACAAGTACAGCAAGAGAAGCTTACTCTTCTTCCTCTTCCTCGTCAGAGCTTAACGCGGAGAAGTCGAAGCCCGGCGCGCGCCCGGCGCGAGGAGGCGGAGAAGAAGCTTCCCTTGGCCGCTTGGCGGGAGTAGTGGCGGCGGTCTGAGACGACCCCGCTCCGGCTATCGGCGCGGCGTGAGCAGCGGCAGGAACTGAAGCGGTGGTCCGGCTAGACTCCGCTCCAGTTGCCGTCGCAGCATGAAGCGTGTCACGCGGCGTGGCGACTATTGACCCGCTTGCCGCTCCGCCACGTCACCGACCTTGCGGAGACGCCTTCTTGGTGGGGATGGAGGCTCTGCTTGCGGTGGGCTGTCTGAAGATGAGGTGGAAGAGGAGTTGATTTCCAACGAGCCGCTCGTGTCCTTGGCGGGCTCGCTCAGCTCGGCGCCACGCCCGGCAAGCTCCTTCTTGCCGGCGGGCTCCCCTCGCTCGGCACGGCTTGCCGCCTCCGCTGCATCTGCTTCCTCCATAGTGAACCCAAATTCACCCGCAGCTGCGGCTGCCGCTGCCTCCTCCAGCCTAGTGGCGATGAGCGCCATCTCCGCATCCGTGGTATCGCGGGTGAGGCCGTCCTTCTCGTCGGCGCGGATCGGCACTTCCATCAAGTCGTCGAAGAACTGCTGCACGACCTCGTCCGCAGGCTCCTGCCAAGTTGGCACAATCCCGTGCGAGTCGCACTCCGGCATCATTGCACGGATGCGGTCGAGCACGGAATTGTTGCACAACGGCACGACGCCCCCCGGCAACCTGAACACCTCGGGATGTTGGGGGTCATACTTGAACAGTTCCTGCAGCATCGCGTTGAGCTCCAGGACTGTGAAGTTGTAGTTGAGGCCCGGCCGCAGTCTCATGATATCTGCCGCGTTCTTGAACTCCCAAGTGGGCCTCCCCTGTTCCTGCAGGGGGGCGATGCGGCGGCGAAGGAAGTCTGCGCCAACAGCGCCAACAGTAAGCCCGGCAAGCCTGAGGCGCAAGATCCTGGTGACAGCAATCTTCAGCTTGTTGTCCTCCGGGGCCACGTCACTCCAATCGCTGCCGCAGGTTACTGGGGTTCGGCGCCGGGTGGTGAATGGCTGCGGGCTCTCCTCGTCAATCCAGCACCAATCAGCTCTCCACTCCTCCCACTTGCTGCGGAATTCTCCCTCCAGATAGGTTTCCTTCTTGCTGGCCCTTGAGATCCAGGCGATTCCACCGGATAGAGCCTCTCCTCTCTCTACTCGGGGGATGAAGAAGTGGCGGAAGAGGGCTACGTTGGGAAGGACTCCAACAAAGTTTTCGCAGAGATGTGCGAAAACTGCCATTGTCAGGACAGCATTGGGGGTGAAGTCAAGGAGGTGGAATCCGTAGGTGTTCATGATGTCGCAGAAGAAATCAGAGAAAGGCGGGCAGAGCCCGCAGTAGAAGAACAAAGCAAAAAAGGGGTATCCATTCAGAGCCTTCTTCCAAGCGGCGGCGGGGAGTACCTTTGTGCGCGGATGCGCGCGCGTCTCCGCCGACCAGAACAGGTAATAGTTCTCCCTCAGCTCCTTTGCGCCAAGCTTGGGGGGGAAGACGGACCGCTCCTTCCGCAGCGCCGCGAGCCGCTGCGCCTCGGTCGACTTCACGGCCTTCCCCTTGTCGGCTTTCGGAGCCATGGCGGAAGCAGTGGAGGAGGTTGACGGCGCTGGTGGTGCTGGTGGCGATGGGGGGTGGAGCGCTGCTCTCTCTCTCTCAGCTTTGGGAAGGCGAGGGAGCGGCGGAGATTTCTGAGATTGAAACGGCAACGGGCAAGTGGGCGAACTGCCCCTATTTCCCCTGCTTATAAAGAGGGAGGGAGCGGACGTTCCGCATTTCTGAATAAAGAAACCACCCACGATCTCTCCCACGACGCCGCATTCAACGCGTGCCGTTCAGGGAGGGCGCGGTAGATACGGAGTGAGATACGGCGTAACCTAGGCCGCGCGTGCCCGTACCCTGTTTTGGGCCTGGCCCAACAGCGCTCGGCACCGTGTATGGCCCAGGCCCGGGGGCTCCTGTCGGTGTACTAGAGTAGGGGTACCCTAGTATCACGAACTTGTGCACGGGCAGTCGCAGCATCCCGCGGCAAGGCTTGCTGGGTGACCGCCAAGATCCTCCGTGGTTCCTCTGGAGCCATTCAAGAACAAAGTGTCCAGGCCAAGAAGACAAGACCCCGGCAAGAGGAGCTTGCCGGGAAGGCTAACAAAAGCATCCCAAGACCCCGGCAAGAGGAGCTTGCCGGGAAGGCCACCCAAGGCATTTCAAGGAACTTGCCGCGGCGCACCACGCGTCCCGGCAAGGCCCGGTGAGCGACAAGCTCCCGGACGCGACAAGACAACGACAACGGCAAGACGCTTGCCGCGGCAAACCACCTCTCTGGGCCCGCGCTCCAGCACATCCACCAACGTGTCGCTCTGGGGCCCTTCCAGGCGCACGTGGCGGAAGGCTGTGCAGCCAGGGGCGTGCGGTGGCAAGCGGCGCTGACAAGTTTGCCATCGTGGCGAGCGGTGGCGTCCCTGACGGTCCCTTTTACACTGTTTAGGCGACACAAACGGGCATTTAAAGCCCTTGTCCCCTGCCGTTAGGGTTAGGTACGATACACTGTAGCAGGTAGCTGTACCTACCACAGCACCTTTCCATTTTTACCCTTTGCCTCCGTTGCCACCTGTCGGTGACCCCTTGAGCATATAAAAGGAGGCCCGTGTGCAACGTAGACGGGGGTTCGAAACACACTCACGCTCGGCCTCGCTAGCTGCTGGTGTGTACTGTAGCACTCCACGCTCCCGAACAAGAAGTCAATACAAACCACAAAGCAGGAGTAGGGTTTTACGCATCTGTGCGGCCCGAACCTGGGTAAATCGCTCGCATGCATCGCCTCGATTTGCTCTTTGCGCGACCTCCACCCCCGCCGAACCGAAAGGGACCCGGTCCGCCGGTCCTATAGGTGCCCGTGGATCAGTACCCCGGCACAACAAATCATCATAACATGTAAAAAGAAGACCAAAAAGAATTGTATAGCCCATAATTGGTAAAGAATGCATATGTGGCTGGAGTTATGGTGTCAATGGTTCGTAAATTGTCAGGATTTGAACATTTGAGTTATCAAGATAGTGTCATATAGACTTATCAGAATAAGAGTACACACCTGCTACTAAAAGTGCAGTATTGTTTTGTAAGCATGACAATCGATTAAGGAAAATAAATAGGCAATGATAGGAGATGTACGTATCACGCGCCTACTAAAAGTCAGTAACGGATAACATCGGCTTTCGGAACTGACAAAGTTACCAGGGGGAAAGAGGATGAGGTTATCGTCTATGCTAGCATCGTACAAAAAATTGTAGCGGGCACAACAGAATTATACATTCCGGGTACTGAAAGCACAGGTGTTAAATTACATCACACAAAAGCATAGAAGTGGTATTACATTCATCCATACACACGGAATGATAGCAAGTTCCAAACACATAAATAAAAAGAGCACACCAAGGCACAAACAATACGATGTACGCTGACATATCTCAATCCATCACTCTCTCTGCATAAAAGCAAAGACACAAGGTCTTCACTTACCAGAGTTGGGTGGCGGAGCCCAAGCAACCGGTTGCGCCTTGGTAACTTTCACCACTGCCTTGCCCTTCGAGCCAGCATCAACAGGAGATGCGAGCCCTAGAACGGCGACAGGGCCAGTAGCTGGTGCTGCAGGTGGTACTTGAGCTGATGGCGCCGCCGGAGGTGCTTCTGATGCTGCAGATGGTACTTGAGCCGATGGCACCGCCGCAGGTGCTTCTGGTGCTGCAGGTGGTACTTGAGCAAATGGCGCCGCCGCAGGTGCTTCTGGTGCTGCAGATGGTACTTGAACAGATGGCACCGCCGCCGATGCTTGTGGTGCTGCAGGTGGTACTTGAGCCAATGCTGGTGCAGCTTGAGCCGTTGGAGTTGCTTCAGTAGATGGTGGCACTTGTGGACTCGCACCAAAGATGGCATCAAGCCCAATAGAGCAGCTGGATGGCGTAAAATTACCATCGTATTCTCCAGCTCCAGGGGTGCTCGACTCCAACGTAGGGTCAGCTACTGCTTCAAACACCACAAGTAACACACAAATAAGGAAAAAATGCATCAGGACAACATGTAGAGGACATTGTATTTGTTAGTGCCAGAACATTAACTTGAGTTATCAAGGATTAAATAGACAAGTTATCAACATAAGAAAGTTAAGTTACCAACCTGTGCCAACAGGATTATGGGCATCATTCTCTTGACCTCCAGCTGTAGCCGTATCAATAGGCATATTGACTGGGGTACCTCCCACAACTTTCTCAGTGTCACAAACGGCTACAGCGGAAAAAGATTCAACACATCGTCAACATAAAACATCATAAAATACAAGAAACAAAAAAACAAAGGCGATGGCTAACAGAAATAGCTTCACCTCCATCATGCACTATATTTGGGACGACTTCATTTTGACATTCAACAGCCACAGCCACGCTGGCGATATCTTCAACAACAGTAGTAACAGTTGCCGCTGCAGCAAGCTGAAAAACAGCATTATCAGAAACACCAGCCGATGTCGCCGCAACAGCATCAGATGCGCCCTTGCTAGATCCTGCTACTTTTTCAGACGGAGATGTCGCCATGGGTGATTCATCAAGATGGATAACTTCTGTTGTCTCTGATGACGTTGTCTGCGACAATGTTGCCCTTAGTCGTGGAGAGGATCTGGTCTTGGCAAATTTCACTTTTGTCACAGCAGTTTTATCTTTTGAACGACTGAAAAATGGGTACACAAGGGTAGTAGTGAGATTACACATGTTGTCAAACCTAAGTTACCACATGTTTCAAACAAAAAAAGATGTCACATACTTCATGTATAAGTAGCATCCAGGGAAAAAATTACAGAGTTATCAAGGACTATAAATATAAAGTTATCAAATGATATGAACAAAAAAACCAGCAATTAGTTTTGAATAACTGCAAACTAGAAAGGTATGTGAACACCTTTTTCCTGATACACTTGGTGAACCCTTTGCAGCAGCAACTTGTTTCATAGGTGCATTGAATGAAAAAATAACCAAATGTTACAAGCACATACACCTATAAAGATTGGTAACTCTAAATTATCAGGGGGGTAAAGTTGAGTTATCAATGTTCATCAAAATAAGTTATCAGACAACAATAACAAAATAACCATCTTGCTGGTATGTGTAAAACAAAAATAAAGTTTCAATGCACATGAGAACAGTATAGAAAATCAGAAAAGAACTACTGGACATAAACGAAAGTAAGAATGTGAATACCTTTTCACTGGTTCAATCCCTGAATCCTTAGCAGCAACAGATTGTTTGCAGGGTGCCCTGCAAAGGAAAAAAAAAGCAAGTTAATTACCAGCATGAAATTACCCAAACTACCTTACTCAAACAACTGTATTTACCATGTTGTTTCAAGCACATAATTGATAAAAAGACCATCAAAATAATCATTCACCTGCGTGGGGCCTCCTTCCGCACGGTGGATAGTGGGACGGATACACCAGTTCCCTTTTCAGCCACAGGTATACCAAGCTCCTGGACCACAACTTTCTTCACATCTAAATGAATCTCAGATGCTGACAGTGCAATTGGTGAAGACGGCCTTTGCGATGGGCTGGGAGGCACAACTGGTGAAGTTGGACGGGGGGGGGGGGGGGGGGGGGGGGGGGGGGGGGGGGGGGGGGGGGGGGGGGGGGGGGTGATGGCACAGTTGGTGAAGCTGAACGGGAGGGTGATGTCAGCCTCAGTTTCTTGCGCCTCTGATAAGCCAAATTTTTCACAAGCTGAGTACCACACCGCTTGACAGAAGATTCAGTGGCCGCCTCAGCTTGCGTATCTGTCAGACCTTGCTGGCTAAGCCCTCCATCACCTGATTCGATGGATGCTGCATGAGATGTGCTAGTGAGTATGATCTGAGACTCATTGAGGTTATCATCGACAGGGCGGACAGGCGTGTCTTCAACATCTGGTCCTGTGCCATCATGAGCTTTGACAGTTACACCATCTAGATGTGTGGTGTCATCATCAGCTGGACCGCTGCCCGTATCTACATCCACGGTACCACTTCCCGAAGCAACAAAAGGATCTTTACTGCGACGACGAACAACCAGATAGTCCAGATCATCATCATCATCGGAGTCAGTGTCAGAATCAGAATCATTGCCTCCGTGATACTCGTCATCATTGTCAGAATCTTTAGCAACATTCTTTCCAGGGCTTTCTGGCCGCTTGCCTTGCGATGAGCGCGTAGTCCTTGACGTCGTACGAGCGGCAGAAGAGAGAACGTTCAATCCAGCGTCTAGCTGACGGGATGCATCTGAATGGCCCTCATCATCTAAAGCGGTGAATGATTGCACAAGATTGCCTATGATGCCAGCCATGGCGGATGTGAACCGAGCAACTATTTGAGTTGATTTGGCAAATTTCTGTTCAGCATAAAAATACAAAAAAATAGAAATAACTAGTAAGTTATCACCAAAATGCAACAAAAGTTATCGTGAGTTAATAAAAAAGCACACACAAAAGAACAATACCAAAAACAAATGTGTGGTGTCATTGTAGTAAACAAATGAATGTATTCATGATTTAGCAAAAATTCAGTCACCATGAAAATGAAGATCAATATACGAGAAAGCTAAAACATCACAGTTAGATATCAGCAAAAAAACTTAAGTTATCTAAGAATCATCACAAAGAAATGCAACCAAAGTTATTATGATATCAAGTTATCACAGGAATGCAACAAAGTTATCAAGGCATTACACTAAGAATTATCACATGGTTGCATCATAATTATTATCCTTTATAGAGGATATGCCACATTGGAAACAAACAAATTAGTAAAGAGTGTCAAGTTGGCATCAAAAGAGGGTCACCACATTTAGTGCAACAAATAAGTTATCAGCCAATGAAAGAACATAAAATAGCAGAAAAAATCAAGAAACTAGGTTACATGCTCACCTCATGACTGCAGCTTGGGGCAGTATGAACACGCATAAACTTGTGAAGACCTTCCAGACCACCAAACAGACAGAAATTCATGCCAAACTCAGGCTTCAACTGGAAAAAATGTAGCGACATGTCAGATAAGTAACAACAAAAAACAATGAAAAGAAAATGCAGTTGCAAAGCAGTGTGTGAACTGAAAAACATAGATATAGATTACCGGTAGTTTCCCGAAAGAAACTTTGTCAGCCTGAGCATCCTTGTTGAGGACAAGTGTTATCAGCTTCTTTGTCCAGACATTGATGGGAAAAGGACCATCAGGCAATACGATGCCAAGTCCAGAAAGATCAATCACATGAATGTACAGTAGCTGACAAGAAAAATACAAGCGTCATGGTAAACACAAACAAAAATCAGACACAATATGACAAAGAAATGACAAATGACAAAAGAGAAAGTAAGAGGAAAGCATCTTCACTTACATTGTAGAAGAGAAGGCAACCCCTGGTAGGCTTGCGTTTCAGCAGCGCCTTGTGTAGTTCATCAGCAATAAATTTGGACCAATTGAGGTTTTTAATACCATCGATGTCTCGCTGCAAGTTAAAAAAACAAAAAGAAACTGAAGTTCACCGAATGCACCACAAAAAAATATGAAAGTTACCACACTGACATATAGTAAAGTTATCAGGCACACAAGAAAGAAAATGACATGATTACAAAAAAACTTACCAGCACAGCATACCATCGGGGGCTAATTTTGTTGGAGGTGGTAGGGGCAATGACTGTATTCCCCGCAAGTAGAAGCCACATACGCTTGAAAGTATCATCAGAATTTTCAGAACCCTTTATGAGATCAACGAGATCAGTCATTTCAGGGGCATATCCAAGCTCACCAAACAACTCAAGCCCTAACTCAATATCAGCTTCAGTAGGGAGGTTGTAAGGGACATCCTTCCCTCCACGCGGCACGCCCATAACACGATGCACATATTCCTCATTGACCGGAAGCCTGCCTCGGCCTGGTACGACCACCTCATGCGAATTGGGTTCGTAGAGATCAGCAAGCCACACAATGAGATTGTTGAATAGATGGTCACACTGGATATTTCGAAGGCTAGTTAAATCCATATCATCAATGGCAGCCTTCCTGTCATCATTCATGTCCTTGCATGCTAGAAGAAGCGAACTGGGTGAGGCTCTGTTCCGCGGAGGAGGGCGTTTCGCCTTTTTCGAAGGAACCTCATCGATTCCGTCACCATCTCCTTTGCGCTTCCTCAGCATTGTCTCCCTGACACATAGGAAAAAAAGAAAGCGAATGAAACCATTAGATGATTTTGAAACACTGATAACACATTTAACTGCAACATTTATAAAACTGGTGTTTGACAAAGCAATAATACTGCTGATAAAAGAAAACAAGCAAACTGCAATTGATTCATCACACCTGCTAAAAAAAATTAAAACAGATGACACAGGTATACAAAAGCATGTGTGACTGATAATTGAGGCACAATGCAATTGGCAAGTTACAACCAAATTACCACTGATAAAAAATAGCATTCGCACATGTTCATTAATAAAACAACCAGACAAATGAATGAGAAATGAGAATTGTGCTGCATGTAGTTAAACTAGAAAACTACTGGTAACAACAGTAACATGACAGTGGTAAGTGTAATACAATCATCATGATAATTTAACCATAACAAAGACACCACCGATAAATAGCAGTGTTTCAGCATCTGGTAATTTGAGTGCAATGTCATTGGCAAGTTCAATATAAACATCATGATATTTGAACATAACAAGAGATCACAAGAAAATCAAGCATTGTAAACTACTGATAACTACAGTAACATGACAGTGGTAAGTGTAATACAATCATCATGATAATTTAACAATAACAAGACACCACCGATAAATAGCAGTGATTCAGCATCTGGTAATTTAAGTGCAAATGTCATTGGCAAGTTCAATATAAACATCATGATATTTGAACATAACAAGACATCACAAGAAAATCAAGCATTGTAAACATGCTAATTGGAGCACCATAAAGCCTAATCAATAGACACACCGCATCAAACAAAAACCAACATAAAACAACATTATGTGAAAAAACTTAGGGTTACTTTTCAAATACTTAGCCACCGATGCACAACTTGAAATCCATAAACACCAAACACTATTGGATCTCCTAAACATCCACATCCACAACACTAACACCAGACCAAAATCCTTACTAGAACCGACCACGCTTGCCACCACTAACACGTATCCACACCCACGCTTACCACAAATTAAACGAGATGTCCGGGCCATATTGAACTGGAAATAGAAGGCGACCTAATCTAACCTAATAGCAACAACAACGGCCAGAATCGAAGGATCCGAGCACCAAAAATCAACGGTGAAGCATGAAGGCGGAGCAACAGGAAATACAGAGCGGGGCGGGTGTGGGTGGGGGGAGGGGGATGCGCTGCTCAACGCCGACTCAGAAACTAGAAGCCGACCTTAATCTAACCCAATGGGAACAACAAACCACCGGATTCGAAGGCTCCGTGCACCCTAAATCAATGGCGGACCGGCGGCAGAGCAAAACAGGAAGGAAACAGAGGTGGGGAATGCGTTCCTCACCGCAGATTCAGACGCCGTCCGCCGCGAACCGGAACGCGCCACCACCAGAAACCGTCGCGGACAAGGGGGAGGGGGAGCGAGAGGGGACTGGAATGGAAACCGCAGCAGCAGAGGAGGAAGAAATAAATGCGGGCGAAGAGGGAGAGGGGGCGAGTGGGGATCATGCGCATTGGGCGAGACGGGCGGTTTCGGAGGGGCCCACCTGTCATCGACTCAGCACAAGCGTAACGGCGCGCTAGCGCGCAACAGGGACGACGCGGGGCGTTGGATGCAGATCGAACGGCTATCGCTTCGTACGCGCCTGATACAAATCACCAGTCGACTGGTGGATAGATTTATCGATAATAAATTATGCACACACAAAAAAGTCACCTTTTAGCACAAGTTCTTGTGCGCCCATTATTATGTAGCATGTCAGTTTTTTGCAGAAAAATAAATCGAATGTGCTCCCAAACGAGGTGCAAGTTGCATACCGTGATGGCAATTCACTTGCGCCGTGAGGCCCGTCATTACCCCGCGTGTGCTGTGAAGCATGTGTTTGTCAACGACTATGCGGTACGCACGTGCATGCGAAAGACGGAGGCACAGCGAGATCCGAAATGTGATGGTCAAAGCTCAAGATCGTCGAGAGGCAGAAATTCTGTACCTGTATCTCTATTTTTTAACACGTGAAACTCTGTCCGCGGCTAATAATGAAGTGGTTCTACAAGCACGTAGTATATATACTCAGGATGATTGGCGTGACACATGCTTGATTACTTTTATTAGACGAAAATATAGCAAAGATGGTGGTAGGAACGGAGTAAGATTCGTTCTCGCGGCCGCCGGCGTGGATGTCCTCCGGTTCAACGGTTTGTCAGCAGATTGATCACGTAGTTGAATTTGTGGGGGCGAGTGAGTTCGCAGGACCGTGCAAATGGGGCGTGGCCTCGGGCTTTCGCTTGATCGCTGTCCGCTGAGGTGCTCTTCCAGTTCTAGTGGTGCAGAGATGGAGGGATAATTTGCTGATGTTTTCCGGATGATGCCGAGGGTTTCGTGCCCGCCTAGCTCTATCGAGCGTGCATGCATGTTTCAGCACGTTCCTGCAGGCTGCAGTACAGTATTTGCCAGGAGGACTAGTTCATGCATGCGCGTGGCGCGACTATGTCAAAGGAAAAACAGGAAGGCCATTTTTTTCCTTTCGAAGGAAAAACGGGATGGCCGTTCTATTGGAGGCTTTTATCGACTTCTTTTTCTGAGCCAAATGAGGGTGTAATCGTATTTCTGTAGCTCGTGTGTGCAGAACTGAACTGCTGGAACTGAACCCTTCAGTAGAACGCATGGTTGGGCTAGGGTGATCACGCGACTGGAGACTGGAGTGAAAAGAGAAGCAGCAAGACGGGTGTGGCGCTGGTCGTTTGCCTTCTGCCGAAGCTGCCTTAAAATGCTGCAGACTGTAGTTGTATGAGTCTGAGCTGCCTGGTCCCATGTTATTGGATGGTGGCAGCTGGTCAAGACTTGTTTTTTTAGAAATGTTACTGTGCTGACATTTTTATTTTGAGAAATGTTAGTGTGCTGACATTCCTTGCAGGGCATGGTGGCAATTTTAGTTTCCACAAGGATGACAAATTTAGTTAGGAAGCACGGCAAATTCTGGCAAAAAGAATAAAATAAATAAACTAGACGAATTGGCCAAGCTTGCGAGCTAAACTTGCCATCCACGGACTACACAAATTGCCATGAAAATGGTTTGCAATTGTCATCTCTCCCAGCAAACGTTTGTTAGTTACAAGGGTTCTTTATTTTCAACTTATGTAGTATGTAGAACATGGTCGGGGGAAGAGATTAACCGCCCACGCCTCCCGGGTCGCTCTAGGGTGACTCCAGAGGCCACCCTAGCAGCCGGTCCTAGACACCTCAGATCGCTAACCTACCCCTGCCGTCACGGGCGCCGACGGCGGCGGCGAGGCTCTCCTGCCCGACTCTCTATTTCCCTCCTCCCTCGTGTTGGCCGGCCTCTTTGCGACTGTTGTACGTACTTGGCCGGATCTAGCTTGGTACGAGGCCAAGGTGTGGGGTTGGCGCAGAGGTGCTTTGCGTTGTGGGCACTGTGGACAGTGTGGATGCGCAATGCTGGTGCGGTGCGCGATGGAGTGGTGTGGTGCAGATCTGGCGCCGTGCACGGTTGTTGGCTTCTTCATGCCTGGCTCGGTATGAGGCCGTCCACGGGCGTGCAAGGCTTGCCGAGGCGCTGGTTGGGCTGCTGACTCACTCGTCGTGGCTCTCTGGAAGTTGATCGCGGCGCCAAGGTGCTAGCCTTTCGTACGTGCGTTGGCTGGCCGGCGACGCTAGGTTCATGACTTGGTGGTGGTGATACTGATCCGATCGGTCGGATGGTGGTGATTGCAGACTGTACCGCAACGACTTCCTACGGATCCACGACGGCGGTGGTCACAAATGGTCTTCGGGATGACTCATCTCTCCAGATCCGGTGGTTGACTTCATCGGTGAGATACAAATTATGGACAACATCTTGACTCAAAGGGGTGGTTGTGGAGTGGCAGCGGTTATTTCGTATGTAGCTGCTGGGATCGCGGGAAAATGATGGTGACAACACATGACTTCGATGATGGTGCTACCTGGCAACAAAATCATGAATTAGAGTTGTCTAGCACTTGGTCTCGAGCTCCGGGCCGAAAGCCTAAGTCAGACCCGAGTTGATCATACCTGGCAATGGCAATGTTTTTTTTACGTTGTTACCTTGTTGAAGGCATTGCTCGAATATGCTCAGACTGATTCCTCAGGGTGAAAACCTAGATTCTGGCCTTCTTGGTTGGATCCGGTAATGACGGTGCTTGAGTGTTGCCCCCTTTCTAAAGGTGTTGCTGTTGAAGAACCTTGTCATACATGTGGTGTCATGAGATGGTGGTGCGAATACGGTCATTGTTGTAGTTTGCCGATTGCATATATGATTGCTTTGGGGATTTTTCTTTTTGCCTCACCTATGCATAGCTTTGGTCTTATACGACTTTGCCATTTTGTTGGTGTTGTTTTGTGTGTGTGTGCGTTGATGTTGGTTGTGTGCATCCTAGCTACGCAGAGATGGGATGTGTGCTCATTATGTTTGTATCCTCTTGATGCTTTATTTTAAGCAAATAAAAGTCACCCTTTGTCGAAAAAAGTATGTAGAACATGGTTTGGTCAACGAAATTTGAGGGACTCCCCTCTTTGATAAAGAAAAAACACATCACTAGATAGAGCCAGGAAGCAGCGAGAAAAGCCAGTACAATGGACAAACGATCGGACACAAAAAGATCAATAAGAAATAAAACAACATTGAAAATCATATTAGTATTCTTCTTCTTCCAATTGTATGCCTTCCATCATAAATTAAAAATTGCATTGAATCAGCAATAAAGGAAAGAGACACCTGCAAATGCCTTCACCATACCACTCGGCCCTTGAGGCCGCAATAGTCACTCGCACCTTGAGACGAGTTTTATAAATCGCTAAAGCAACATCGTTGGAGCATCACCCCTTGCAGTACAAGTCTGCAATCCATGCCACCAGTTCATAGGGTTGAAGAAACTGGATCATGCCACAAAACAACAAGGAAGAAGATATCAAAGTCGCCACACCAATAACCAGTCAATGGCTCTCCCTGAAAGACACATCAACTACCAAGATCTAAAGGGAATAAAAATATATGGAACATAAACTCCCACAGGCCCTTTAGGCGTCAGATCATACATCATCGTGGTAGGGAGAGATCTTATTCCAACACGTTATCGCCACCACCACCTCATCGATGCGCTAGGGAAACAAAACCCAAAGAAAAGAAAATGAGACAAGCGGGTCCCCACTCCCTCTTGTCGTCGATGAGGCCATCAAATGGGGATGATGAGGGGGGGGGGGCGAGGCTACGTGTAGGGAAGTTGTGGTGGCGGCTTGGCAGTCACGGGCTGGTGTTGGGTGGAACCAATCTCTTGCTACTAAAGTTTTCCATGGTCTTCATTAGCAATGACCTTGCAAAGGGTGTAATTCTATCGAGAATAAATGTACCATGGTTCTTATCATGTTGTGGAGATGTCTTATTTGGTTATCCTCAGTGCATTCAACACCCGCGCATGTCCATCCTTTTTGGATGGACGACTCAAGAGGGTTTTTGAAACCTAGGAAGGTAGCCAAGTTTGTGCATGTGTATGGGTGACAGTTTCACTCCTTTAACCCGATCTTAGTTTTTTAGTGAAGCCTTGGTAGTATTTCATAGCAAAGATTGATACCATAGAGAAGATGTTTCATAGAAATTCCATTGTAGTTCTTAGTTATAAGAGTTACTTTATATTTTTTCGAAAATCATGTTTTGGGTGGTTGCTAGATGTGCGAGCCGTGGAATGTGGGTTGGCTAGAATTCTAGAGTTGAGCAACCCAATGATCCCTTCGATGTAGATGGATTTTTGCCCACAAGTCGATGTCCTTCCTTAGGCCGAGGAACACAGGCGTGCGAGTGTAGGGTGCATCATCTCGTGTGAGAACCAGCACCCAAGACCGGGTTTCCTAGACATGGGCAACTTCATCACCAATGTCTCTTCATCCCGCGACCGGTTGCCCGAATGGTCTCGTCAGCTCTTTGTTCAAATTTGGGGCACCCTCCTTTGCAACCTTGGGTAGCACTATGAAGGTTTTTTGTTGGACGAGGAAACAAAATTAGTTATTTGCCCTCCACTCCTCCCTAAATATTTGTATTTTAGCTCCCTCCACCCCCTGCGCACGCGGAGATTCTAGTATGCAACCCATTTGTATTGCCCCTAATAACATGGAATTATAAATGGATCCAGGAATTTGCAAAAAATCAGGAAATGTGAATCCATTTCTGGTATATATGTCTAACGGTGCATTTTTTACATGAATTACATCCTCTCCATTTTACATTGCATAGTAGTCTCCATAAGAGAGATTGTTGACCAACAATTACATTATTAAGATGTACCTTATGCGACATAAAATTGACACCATTAGATTTGTACTCTAAAGTACTTTTGTATGTTATGATTTTTTTATCACAAAAGCTACATATTAATAGGTAGTTCTTTGTCAAAGAATTGTCATAGCGAGACCAAATGTGCATTGTAAAAAATAGAGGAAGTACAAATGGTGATATAAATTAAATATGTAAAAAGATATAATTAGGAACTTCTCTCGTAAGCAGATAGTAAGTAGTAATACATCACGTGGTCGGGTAATTAAGGGAGGATCTAAACAATACAATATGAAGGGTCATAGTGGGGATTATCATATGCTAATACCATGTATACTCCCCCCTATTGGTTTATTGTGCTAACCCTACCAATTACATCAACTAAGAAGGACCTAATTAAGTTCTAGACAACGTATTACTGTGACACGCATGGCCCTTTCACTCCATGCATCGGTATTCCACACTAAGAACCACAATTCGACATGATTTAATATATGCATTGTTATATTTGCCCATGCCAAAGACAATGAGCCTTACAAATAGGAGATTTTTGAATTTTTAGGACTTTACAAATATGAATTGTTGAACAAGTCAATGGTGGACAATTGGCTTAAACTTGTGGTCATTTTTCGGAATGCACCGACAATTCTCACATCTCCTCTTTGTGGATGGATGGATGATTCATTTTTTTTTGAGCTAGTGCCGAGCATGCGACCATTGTAAAGGGTGTTCTGAACACTTATGCAACTGCGATGGGACAACTGATAAATCCGTCAAAGTGCTCCATATTTTTTCTGGAGATTACTCTGAAAGTTTTTGGCCCAATGTACCTTGGGCTGACTGTGTGCCAGGAGATAGAATGCACAAGGGAATGTTTCAAATCGTGCAGTCCAGGGTTACTAAGAGGCTAATTGGACTGGAGCGGAAGCTATATGGCATCGTCTAGTAAGGAGATTCTTACTAAATCAGTGGCTCGGGCGATTCCTACTTATGTTATGAGTGTTTTCAAGCTTCCTTATTCAGTATGTGATGATCTAAACATAATGATGCATCAGTACTGGTGGGGTGTAGAAAAGGGAAGAAGAGATGTTGGCTAAGTAGGCCTAACGAGTACTTGATAAGCCAAAAAATCTTTGCGCATGGTTATTAAAAGTGAGGTACTTCTCGATGGTAATATTGCTGACATGTTTTTAGTAGAGAATGCCTCTGCTATCTAGAAAGGAATTGAACACAACCTTGTTCTTTTGAAGAAAAGCCTGCTGGAGGATGGGGCTTCTATATGGACTTGGCGGGACCCATGGATCCCTACAGGATCGTCGTTCTGGCCTATTACCCCGAAGCGGAATTGTCGGCCGAATAGAGTGTCAAATTTTCTGAATAAGAATGGAGTTTCTGATGTTGAATGCTCACTTTTACCTTGTTGGTGTGTTGGCTATATGACAGGTCCATACGTCACCGAGGCAACATGAGGACTTCCTTGCTTTTCAACTGGACCCAAGAGAATGTTTCTCAGGCCGCAGTGTGATACGTCTCCAACGTATCTATATTTTTTGATTGTTCCATGCTATATTATATTCTGTTTTGGACATTATTAGGATTTATTATACACTTTTATATTTTTTTGGGACTAACCTACTAACCGGAGGCCCAGCCCAGAATTGTTGTTTTTTGCCTATTTCAGAGTTTCATAGAAAAAGAATATCAAACGGAGTCCAAACGGAATGAAACCTTCGGGAACGTGATTTTCGGAACGAACGTGATCCAGAGGACTTGGACCCTACACCAAGAAAGCAACCAGGAAGGCACGAGGTAGGGGGGCGCGCCTACCCCCCCCTAGGCGCGCCCCTCCACCCTCATGGGGCCCATGTTGCTCCACCGACGTACTCTTTCCTCCTATATATACCTACGTACCCCCAAACTACTAGATACAGAGCCAAAAACCTAATTCCACCGCTGCAACCTTCTGTACCCGTGAGATCCCATCTTGGGGCCTTTTTCGGAGCTCCGCCGGATGGGGCATCGATCACGGAGGGCTTCTACATCAACACCATAACCTCTCCGATGATGTGTGAGTAGTTTACTTCAGACCTTCGGGTCCATAGTTATTAGCTAGATGGCTTCTTCTCTCTTTTTGGATCTCAATACAATGTTCCCTCCCTCTCTTGTGGAGATCTATTCGATGTAATCTTCTTTTGCGGTGTGTTTGTTGAGACCAATGAATTGTGGGTTTATGATCAAGTTTATCTATGAACAATATTTGAATCTTCTCTGAATTCTTTTATGTATGATTGGTTATCTTTGCAAGTCTCTTCGAATTATCAGTTTGGTTTGGCCTACTAGATTGATCTTTCTTGCAATGGGAGAAGTGCTTAGCTTTGGGTTCAATCTTGCGGTGTCCTTTCCCAGTGACAGTAGGGGCAGCAAGGCACATATTGTATTGTTGCCATCAAGGATAACAAGATGGGGTTTATATCATATTGCATGAGTTTATCCCTCTACATCATGTCATCTTACTTAAGGCGTTACTCTGTTCTTTTGAACTTAATACTCTAGATGCATGCTGGATAGCGGTCGATGTGTGGAGTAATAGTAGTAGATGCAGGCAAGAGTCGGTCTACTTGTCTCGGACGTGATGCCTATATACATGATCATACCTAGATATTCTCATAACTATGCTCAATTCTGTCAATTGCTCAACAGTAATTTGTTTACCCACCATAATACTTATGCTCTCGAGAGAAGCCACTAGTGAAACCTATGGCCCCCGGGTCTATTTTTCATCATATTAATCTTCCGTCAACAAGCTATTTCTTTTGCCATTTTTATTTTGCTTTATTTACTTTGCATCTTTATCATAAAAACACCAAAAATATTATCTTATCATATCTATCAGATCTCACTTTCGTAAGTGATCGTGAAGGGATTGACAACCCCTTTATTGCGTTGGTTGCGAGGATTTTATTTGTTTGTGTAGGTGCGGGGGACTCATGCGTGGCCTCCTACTAGATTGATACCTTGGTTTTCAAAAACTGAGGAAAATACTTATGCTACTTTGCTGCATCACCCTTTCCTCTTCAAGGGAAAACCAACACAGTGCTCAAGAGGTAGCACAGTGCACATAAGTTCTCTATGGAGGAATAATAAGTATCTAATGCGCCGACATCTTCTAGTTCTAGCCCGGATGGCAATTGACAACTTTGGAACATGATTTGGCAAGCTTATATGCCTCATCGTATGCTGTAGCGACCTGACCCGAATGGATCACGTCTACTGTGCTACGGTGTCATCCCTGGATCAGTAATGCTGACACCACACAGTACATCGAGGTTTTACAGCAGAGTTGCAATCACACACTTATTACATCGATGGCTAAAAAAAACTTGTTACAATAAATATGTCTTAAGGCCATATTATAAAGATAACAGCGGAAGACTCGGAAGATAAATGGGTCCATCAACTCCAGCGGCATCACTGAGTATAGAACCACGACCTAAAAATACCTCAATCGTCATTTGAAAAGTCTGCAACATGAGAAGTTGCAGCCCGAAAACGGGTCAGCACATGGAATATGCTGGCAAAGTAACACATAGAGTGTAATGGAATGAAACAGCTATACTACATGCATATATGGCTGGTGGAAAGCTCTATGGTTACAGTTTTGCGTAAAGCCAGTTTTTCCCTACTGCAAAGGAATAAATTTTATTTACTATCATGGTGGTTGTGAAACATTGAGAATGGTTGACAGCATTCTCAATCCCAATTAAAAGTAATTAAAACCAAATAACATTAATTAGAAGTAACATGTTGAGATTCACTCGATATTCAAGTACTAGATACTCAAGTTGTCCATAACCGGGGACACGGCTAATCATGATTAGTTTGTTACTCTACAGAGGTTTGCGCACTTTTCCCCACATGACTCGATCGCCTCCGTTTGTTTTCTCGCACTACACGGTGTTTGAGAAACGGATGACCGAGACATAGTCTTTCAGAAGCACTAGCACCTTACATGTGGGGTAGACCGGTACACCTACATCCCCTACATCTGCTAGTCCACCCCGTAAGAGTTCGCACAACTTAGTCAACTATGCCAGAGCCCATAGTAGCATGTGGCTGCACACGGAAGTTTCTAGCATGAATTATCTTATGATCCCTTTGAGCCTGGGTGGCGGTCCAAAAAAAACAGGCAAGTCCTGATAGACATCAGGTGCCTCAATCCACCCAGATGTGTGTTTAAGTTGCCACCTTAGATAAACCATTAAAATTATCAATCTCACATCTGTCATGGATATCACTCACCCAATCCACGTCTACTAGCATAGCATAGCATAATAAGCAAACGTAGAAGTAACTCCCAAAGGTTTCATAATAATACAGGTAACAGGTACTACCTCATCTACTTCCCATCCCACAATTTAATTAGATCCTAATCATGCAATGTGTGAGGATTGATCTAATGCAATAAAACATGGGTTGTAGAAAAGGTATGATCAAAGTGTTACTTGCCTTGCTGATGATCCGCGAGTCCTAGGGTTTCGAAGTAACAAGCGGCGCAATCCGGGTAATCTATCGCAGACAAACAACAAGCATACAATAAGTACTCATCTAATGCACAGGTAAAACTCGAACAAGAGAACGAACCAGGTAGTTCAACTTAAGAACTCCGGTTGCAAAGAAAGAACGAAAACAAACGGCGGAAGAAAACAACTCGGTTCTGGCAAGTTGAAACTAGGTCAAAATTTTACTGTAGCAAAAACTTGTTCAAGTTGATTAGACGGAACGGCGGTTTCGAGACGAAACTCCAGGCGCTTGAATCACCTGATTCCGATAAACGAGCGAAAAGAAAGACTAGAAAGAAGATCGGATCTGAGATCGCGATCGCAGAATAAATCCGATGAAAAGAAAAAGAAGAACGGTTAAACGAACGGATGTCGTTAACCTAGAAGAATCCGGTGATCACGTTCGTTAGGACGAACGGTCCGGCGAACGGTCCAAGGCAACTAAATCGGAGAAGAAAACGAATCCGATCTAGGGTTTCGGAGAAGAAAACCGATCGATAAACCGATCTAGAAAACTGGAACGGTTTAGAGAAGAAAAGAATCGGAACGATTAGAAGAAAACGATCCGATGAAAAAGAATAGATGTAGCGCGGGCAACCTTGGCGAGGTCTCCGGTGAGGGGCTCCGGCGGCGGCGGCGTTGGGCGGCGGCGGCGGCGCGGGTGAGGGGCGGTGGCGCGGCACGGGTGACGCAGGGCGCGGGGCGGCAAGGTGCGGCGGCGGCGCGGGTGTGGGGCGGCGGCGCGGCGCGGGTGTGGTGGAGCTCTAGGCTTTGGGTTTGATGATTTAGAGGGGGGGTGCTTGGGTATTTATATTGGGGAGGGGAGGGGTTTACTTGGGGTAGAGGACAAGGAATTAGAATAGGAATAGGAAAAGATCTAGAAATAGAAAAGGAATATACGGAAGTAGGACAAAAGTCCTACTAGGATTTGGTTTAGAGCAAGAGGCGAGGCGGCGGCCTCCTGCGCCTGCGCTAGGCGCGCGGCTCCCTGGGGCGGTGGCCTTTGGCCGTAGCCTTGGCTGGCTGCGCCTTTGGCCCAAGGCGTTGCTCAATTTTTTTTTAAAATAGTTTCCTCGCGCAGAGAAAAAAACAAAAGAGCACTAAACGAACTCCGAAAAATCTAAAGTAAATTTTCCCCGACTCCTAAAAATGAGCCGAACAAAATGAACTTTTCTCCGGACCTAAAATGCAATTTTCGAAAATGCGCATTTTTCCCTATCCAATAAAATGCAAATAAAACTCCGGCAACAAAATTGATCTATTTATTAAATCTTCATTTTTCCTCAATTTTGGGAAAGTCATATTATTCCCTCTCTCATATATTTCGACACCGGAAAAATTATTGAAGATAAAATAAATAATCAAATGATCCTATTTTCAAAATTCGAGAAAACTCTCAAATATGAAAATAACGAAATCTCCAACTCTCTCCGAGGGTCCTTGAGTTGCGTGAAATTTCTAGGATCAACCGAAATGCAAGAAAATATGATATGCATATGATCTAGTGTATAACATTCCAAATTGAAAATTTGGGATGTTAGAAACCTACCCCCCTTAAGATGAATCTCGCCCTCGAGATTCGGGTTGGCTAGAAAATAGGTGAGGGTGGTCTTTGAGCAAATCTTCTTCTCTTTCCCAGGTGGCTTCATCCTCTGAGTGGTGGTTCCACTGAACTTTGCAAAACTTGATAACCTTGCTGCGAGTAACTCTACTGGCAACATCGAGAATCTTGACTGGCTTCTCCTCATATGTTAGGTCATCCTTCAACTGAATCGCTTCTAATGGCACTGTATCTCTTAGTGGTATCTCTGCCATCTCGGCGTGACATTTCTTCAGCTGAGAAACATGGAATACATCATGAACTCCTGACAGTCCCTCTGGTAATTCCAACTTATACGCGACTTCTCCTATACGTTTCAAGATCTTAAACGGTCCAACGAAACGCGGTGCTAACTTTCCCTTAACTCCAAAGCGCTTAACTCCTCGAAGTGGGGATACTCGGAGATAAACTCTGTCTCCGGTTTCGTAGACTGTCTCCTTGCGTTTAGAATCTGCGTAGCTCTTCTGCCTGGACTGGGCTACCTTGAGCCTATCACGAATCAACTTAACCTTCCGTTCTGACTCCTTAATCAAATCTGGTCCAAATAATTGACGGTCTCCAACTTCGTTCTAGGACAACGGTGTCCTGCACCTCCTTCCGTATAAAGCTTCGAAAGGGGCCATCTTCAAACTGGTTTGGTAACTGTTGTTATAAGAAAACTCCGCATACGGCAAGTTTTCGTCCCAACTTGATCCATAATCTAGTGCACAAGCTCTCAGCATATCTTCCAAAATCTGATTGACTCTCTCGGTCTGTCCATCTGTCTGCGGATGAAAAGCTGTGCTGAACTCTAGTCTGGTTCCTAAAGTTTCATGCAACTGATTCCAAAACTTTGAGGTAAATTGGGTTCCTCTATCTGATACGATACTCCTCGGAACTCCATGCAAACAAATGATTCTAGTCATGTATATCTTTGCCAACTTAGTACTGGTGTAAGTGGTCTTAACTGGAATGAAATGTGCTACCTTCGTCAAACGATCAACTACTACCCATATCGAGTCATATCCGGCTTTTGTCCTGGGTAGCCCTGTGATAAAATCCATGCCTATCTTATCCCACTTCCATTCGGGTATCGGCAATGGTTGTAACAATCCTGCTGGCTTTTGATGTTCTGCCTTTACTCTCTGACATACGTCACAAACTGCTACATATGCTGCAATATCCTTCTTCATTCCGGTCCACCAAAATGTTTCCTTCAAATCCAAATACATCTTGGTATTCCCTGGGTGAATCGAATACGGTGAATCATGTGCCTCTTGCAGAATCAACTTCCTGATCTCCGGGTCATTGGGCACATAAACACGGTCCTCAAACCATAAGGTATCGTGCTCATCCTCACGAAATCCCTTAGCTTTTCCTTTGCTAAGTTTCTCCTTTATAGCAGCAATCTCTTTGTCAGATTTCTGAGCTTCTCTGATCTTATCCATCAATGTTGATTGAATCTCCAATGCTGCTACATAGCCTTTCGGAACTATCTCTAAACTTAGTTCACGAAGGTTTTCTGCTAACTCCTTGGGTACTTCTCCCGTCATTATCGTATTGACATGGCTCTTACGGCTCAATGCGTTAGCTACTACATTAGCTTTTCCGGGATGATAATGCAATCTCATATCATAATCCTTGATGAGCTCCAACCATCTCCTTTGTCGGAGGTTCAACTCCTTCTGAGTGAAAATGTACTTTAAACTCTTGTGATCCGTGTACACCTCACAATGATTTCCAATGAGGAAATGTCTCCATGTCTTCAATGCATGCACTACGGCTGCTAACTCCAAATCATGCATGGCATAATTCAACTCATGAGGCTTCAGTTGTCGTGAAGCATACGAAACAACTCTTCCTTCCTGCATAAGCACTGCTCCTAGTCCTCGACGTGAAGCGTCGCAATACACCTCATAATCCTTGGTCTGATCTGGCAAAATCAGTACTGGTGAGGTAACCAAATGTTTCTTCAACTCCTGGAAACTAGCCTCACACTCCTCAGTCCATTTGAACTTAGTATCCTTCTTCAACAATTCAGTCATAGGCTTGGCAATCTTTGAAAAGTTCTCAATGAATCTCCGGTAGTATCCTGCGAGTCCAAGAAAACTCCGGATCTCTCCAACGGTCGTTGGTGCTTCCCATTCGGTTACGGTCTCAACCTTTGTGGGGTCAACTGCTATACCTTCTCCGGATATTACGGGTTCGAGGAATCCAACTTCCTTCAACCAAAACTCACATTTGCTGAATTTGGCGTATAACTGATGTTCCCTTAGTTTCTCCAAAACCAAACGCAAATGTTCCTTATGCTCCTCTTCATTCTTCGAATAAACTAGGATGTCATCAATGAACACTACGACGAACTTATCCAAAAACTCCATAAACACTTTGTTCATCAGGTTCATAAAATAGGCAGGTGCGTTAGTCAATCCAAATGACATAACGGTATACTCATATAGTCCATATCTTGTGGTGAATGCTGTCTTGGGTATGTCCTGCTCTCGAATCTTCAACTGATGGTACCCTGATCGCAAATCGATCTTGGAAAACACTTTAGCTCCTTGCAATCGATCAAACAGATCGTTGATCATTGGCAGTGGGTACTTGTTCTTGATGGTTACTTCATTCAGTCCACGATAATCAACAACCATTCTTAATGATCCATCCTTCTTTTCCACTAGAAGTACGGGTGATCCCCAAGGCGAAGAACTTGGGCGAATGTAACCTTTCTCCAGTAACTCCTTAATCTGATTCTTAATTTCCACCAAATCCTTTGCTAGCATCCGGTACGGTCGCTTCGATATTGGGCCTGTACCTGGCAATAACTCTATCAAAAACTCAATGTCTCTATCCGGTGGCATGCCTGGCAATTCCTCAGGAAATACATCAGGAAAATCCTTTACCACTGGTACTTCCTCCTGCACAACTCCTGTTAGGCAATTCACTTGTGTCCTGTTTGGCACATGCCGGGATACATACTTGATCCTTCTTCCTTCTGGTGTGGTAAGTAAAATTGTCTTACTGGCGCAATCGATGTTTCCTCCATACATCGACAGCCAATCCATACCAAGAATCACATCCAGACCTTGGGATTCCAGAATAATGAAATCCGTTGGGAATACATGCCTTCCTATACTCAATGGTACTTGAAAACATCCTTGTCTGGCCATGTATTCTGCTCCTGGCGAGCTTACTAGCATAGGTGTTTTTAAGAATCCTAGTGGGCAGGCTATACTTTTCCACAAATCCCCTTGATATGTATGAATGCGATGCACCAGTATAAAAAAGAACGAGTGCAGTAAATGACTTAACCAAAAACTTACCGATTACTGCCTCGGGCTGATCTTCAATCTCCTCCACATTAACGTGGTTCACCTGTCCCCTATTGAAAGGGTTCGGCTTCTTCCCAGAGCTTCCATTGCCATTTCCATTCTGGCCTTCAGGACATTCATTGGCATAATGTCCGGTCTTCGAACACTTGAAACAGGTGACTTGACTCAGGTCTCTCTTGGTTGGGGTCGATGGGGTGGTCCGGTTCTGGCCGTTGCTTCCTCCATTCCCATTACCATTCTTGTGGCCATTATGGTTGTGCGAGCTACCTCCTCCATGGGTGTGCTGAAACTTAAATCCCGGTTTAGGGGTAAAACGGGGCTTCTGCTGGGCTCCAGAGTTATGCTTCCCATGTCCATCTTCCTCTTACGGTTCTCAATCTGCTGTTGCTTCCCTTCAATCATGATGGCACGATCTACCAACTCCTGGTAGTTGTTGAAATTTGCTACCATCAACTGCATGCTTAGCTCATCATTTAATCCTTCCAGAAACTTCTCCTGCTTAGCTGCATCCGTAGCAACGTCATCTGGGGCATAACGGGCTAGCTTACTAAACTCCTCCACATACTGGCCAACAGTCCTTCCTCCTTGGCGTAAGTTGCGAAACTCACGCTTCTTTATGGCCATAGCTCCTGCTGAAACATGGGCAGTGCGGAAAGCTTGCTGAAACTGATCCCATGTGACAGTGTCAATTGGGTAAGTGGCTGTGAAATTCTCCCACCATGCTGCTGCGGGTCCGTCAAGCTGGTGTGCGGCAAACTTCACTTTCTCACCATCCGTGCATCCTGCAGTGGTCAACTCCCTTCCTATCTTACGGAGCCAATCGTCTGCTACTATCGGCTCGGTGCTACTGGAAAACACCGGCGGATTCAGCCTAAGGAAACGGGCTAAGTGGTCAACAGGTGGTGGTGGTGGTGGGTTGTTGTTGTTGTTCTGCTGATTCTGAACTAACATCTGCATCAATTGATTCTGCTGCTGGATCAACTGAGTGAGCTCCGGTGGAAATCCATTGTCACGTCTCGGAGGCATCTGAGGGTTTAGAAAAGACGAGAACTAAGAATAGAGGGGGTCTAAAGGGAAAACACTACCCATATGCACATGAGGCAAAAGCACACAATTCACTTCAATCAATCAAACAAGGGCTTACAAACGGTCTAAAACTATCGCAAAAGTGCTCGACTATATTGTGTTTACATGGGGGAATACTACTAATATCTGGTGGTCATCTAGAAATTTGAACCGGTGGAAGACTCCATGATATCTGCTCCAGCTTCGTCTTCAAAGTCGGGTTCACTTGGATCCGAATCAGTGTCGTCGATGATGATGTAGTTGTCCGGACATGTGACGTACTCGTCGTCCTCCTGGGATGCTAACTTGCTCTTGAGTTCTTCAATCTCCTGCTTAAGATCGCAATTGTGTCTTGCTAGAGCTACGATCTCGTCCATGTAGTCCTTGCGTGTATTCTTCAGTTCTACTTCTAGCTCGATGATCCTTGCCTTCGCATTCTTCAACTCCACCATATCATTGCACATCTGGTTCTCGTGGCGTCGAATGTGCTGGTTTAACTCCTGGATGAATGCTGCAATGGATCTATCCTTCTTGGTGCTGACTAACTCCCATTGTTCATCTCGGCGTCCACAAATCTGGTAGATAGTGTCCTTGAGGTCTTCCTGATAAACTTCTCCAATGCGTCCTATGGTGATATGAGCTGCCATGCTCCTTCCTAGACTCCAGGTTGGTGCATTGAAAACACTATCTATGGGCTTCGTGATTGGCGCGAATGTTCTTCCCGGAACGTGAGCTTGAATCTTCCAGCGCTCCTCTTCAGGCAGAGTGGCGTTGAAGGTTCCCGTGAAGCTTGGTAATCCAATGTTCAGGTACTTGGTGACTTCCTTCGGGTGAAATCCAAAAGGTGTGCCTTCATCCGGTTGAGCGTACTTAATCTTCGCGTGCGTCATCCTAATAGAGTAGAAAAGATGAGGAGTTAGAAAATGAGAAGAGAGGGATGATCTATGGCTTTAACTTAGTGGTCGTGTCCTACAGTCAGCGTGTGCTCTGATACCATCTCTGTAGCGACCTAACCCGAATGGATCACGTCTACTGTGCTACGGTGTCATCCCTGGATCAGTAATGCTGACACCACACAGTACATCGAGGTTTTACAGCAGAGTTGCAATCACACACTTATTACATCGATGGCTAAAAAAAACTTGTTACAATAAATATGGCTTAAGGCCATATTATAAAGATAACAGCGGAAGACTCGGAAGATAAATGGGTCCATCAACTCCAGCGGCATCACTGAGTATAGAACCACGACCTAAAAACACCTCAATCGTCGTTTGAAAAGTCTGCAACATGAGAAGTTGCAGCCCGAAAACGGGTCAGCACATGGAATATGCTGGCAAAGTAACACATAGAGTGTAATGGAATGAAACAGCTATACTACATGCATATATGGCTGGTGGAAAGCTCTATGGTTACAGTTTTGCGTAAAGCCAGTTTTTCCCTACTGCAAAGGAATAAATTTTATTTACTATCATGGTGGTTGTGAAACATTGAGAATGGTTGACAGCATTCTCAATCCCAATTAAAAGTAATTAAAACCAAATAACATTAATTAGAAGTAACATGTTGAGATTCACTCGATATTCAAGTACTAGATACTCAAGTTGTCCATAACCGGGGACACGGCTAATCATGATTAGTTTGTTACTCTGCAGAGGTTTGCGCACTTTTCCCCACATGACTCGATCGCCTCCGTTTGTTTTCTCGCACTACACGGTGTTTGAGAAACGGATGACCGAGACATAGTCTTTCAGAAGCACTAGCACCTTACATGTGGGGTAGACCGGTACACCTACATCCCCTACATCTGCTAGTCCACCCCGTAAGAGTTCGCACAACTTAGTCAACTATGCCAGAGCCCATAGTAGCATGTGGCTGCACACGGAAGTTTCTAGCATGAATTATCTTATGATCCCTTTGAGCCTGGGTGGCGGTCCAAAAAAAACAGGCAAGTCCTGATAGACATCAGGTGCCTCAATCCACCCAGATGTGTGTTTAAGTTGCCACCTTAGATAAACCATTAAAATTATCAATCTCACATCTGTCATGGATATCACTCACCCAATCCACGTCTACTAGCATAGCATAGCATAATAAGCAAACGTAGAAGTAACTCCCAAAGGTTTCATAATAATACAGGTAACAGGTACTACCTCATCTACTTCCCATCCCACAATTTAATTAGATCCTAATCATGCAATGTGTGAGGATTGATCTAATGCAATAAAACATGGGTTGTAGAAAAGGTATGATCAAAGTGTTACTTGCCTTGCTGATGATCCGCGAGTCCTAGGGTTTCGAAGTAACAAGCGGCGCAATCCGGGTAATCTATCGCAGACAAACAACAAGCATACAATAAGTACTCATCTAATGCACAGGTAAAACTCGAACAAGAGAACGAACCAGGTAGTTCAACTTAAGAACTCCGGTTGCAAAGAAAGAACGAAAACAAACGGCGGAAGAAAACAACTCGGTTCTGGCAAGTTGAAACTAGGTCAAAATTTTACTGTACCAAAACTTGTTCAAGTTGATTAGACGGAACGGCGGTTTCGAGACGAAACTCCAGGCGCTTGAATCACCTGATTCCGATAAACGAGCGAAAAGAAAGACTAGAAAGAAGATCGGATCTGAGATCGCGATCGCGGAATAAATCCGATGAAAAGAAAAAGAAGAACGGTTAAACGAACGGATGTCGTTAACCTAGAAGAATCCGGTGATCACGTTCGTTAGGACGAACGGTCCGGCGAACGGTCCAAGGCAACTAAATCGGAGAAGAAAACGAATCCGATCTAGGGTTTCGGAGAAGAAAACCGATCGATAAACCGATCTAGAAAACCGGAACGGTTTAGAGAAGAAAAGAATCGGAACGATTAGAAGAAAACGATCCGATGAAAAAGAATAGATGTAGCGCGGGCAACCTTGGCGAGGTCTCCGGTGAGGGGCTCCGGCGGCGGCGGCGTTGGGCGGCGGCGGCGGCGCGGGTGAGGGGCGGTGGCGCGGCACGGGTGACGCAGGGCGCGGGGCGGCAAGGTGCGGCGGCGGCGCGGGTGTGGGGCGGCGGCGCGGCGCGGGTGTGGTGGAGCTCTAGGCTTTGGGTTTGATGATTTAGAGGGGGGGTGCTTGGGTATTTATATTGGGGAGGGGAGGGGTTTACTTGGGGTAGAGGACAAGGAATTAGAATAGGAATAGGAAAAGATCTAGAAATAGAAAAGGAATATACGGAAGTAGGACAAAAGTCCTACTAGGATTTGGTTTAGAGCAAGAGGCGAGGCGGCGGCCTCCTGCGCCTGCGCTAGGCGCGCGGCTCCCTGGGGCGGTGGCCTTCGGCCGTAGCCTTTGCCAGTTGGGCCTTTGGCCCAAGGCGCTGCTCAATTTTTTTTTTAAAAATAGTTTCCTCGCGCAGAGAAAAAAACATAAGAGCACTAAACGAACTCCGAAAAATCTAAAGTAAATTTTCCCCGACTTCTAAAAATGAGCCGAACAAAATGAACTTTTCTCCGGACCTAAAATGCAATTTTCGAAAACGCGCATTTTTCCCTATCCAATAAAATGCAAATAAAACTCCGGCAACAAAATTGATCTATTTATTAAATCTTCATTTTTCCTCAATTTTGGGAAAGTCATATTATTCCCTCTCTCATATATTTCGACACCGGAAAAATTATTGAAGATAAAATAAATAATCAAATGATCCTATTTTCAAAATTCGAGAAAACTCTCAAATATGAAAATAACGAAATCTCCAACTCTCTCCGAGGGTCCTTGAGTTGCGTGAAATTTCTAGGATCAACCGAAATGCAAGAAAATATGATATGCATATGATCTAGTGTATAACATTCCAAATTGAAAATTTGGAATGTTACATATGCGAGTCATAGCTTGGAAGGTCGTCGCCGGGACTCTAGCCACTTCTGTATGAATGCACCATTGACATCTTACTCGACGTGCTACGTGCCGGATATGTGATAAGGAAGAGGAAGACAACTTCACGAGTTAATAGCATGTGATAACATTGTGCATCTTTGGGATACTATGGTAGAGGTTTGACCGATACTGAAAATAGAGCTGATTATTGGCACAAATGAGGAATGGTTACCTCATCTGCTATCCCTCCATCCATATGACGTGCGAGACATGATTATTATGCTCATATGGAGAATTTGGCACCTCCGTAATGAATCGAATCATGGTAAGGATATTTCCCAGTGGAAGCATCAAAGGTTTTCTTGTGTAGATATTTAAGCTTGACATGTGTAAGGGCATATTTATCCCTAAGGTGTTTTGGTGATTGATGACAACGCGTTTGCGGACTAATTGTGTGCCTTGAGTATCCCAGACATTTCATCGCTAGGCACAAGACGGTTGGGTGCCCCTCGAAGACTGTTGAAGACGGCGTCTTTTCTACGTTTCTTTTTGGTGGATTTGAGTCATAGGAAAGCCATACTATTAAGAGGGGGTCCACGTTGGAAAGGTTTGGGTGGAATCATCACGTACACGTCTCCTTCTTGTCCCCTCCTTTTTCCCTTGGAGCTTCCTCCGATTTCTCGCCTCCCTGGTTCTGGCTGCTGAGTTGGGTCGCGGTAGTACTACTCCCAGGAAAGCGGTAGTACCGTAGGCATCAGCGGTAGTACCGTGCGGTGGCGCGGTAATATCGCAGGTGCCCACGGTAGTACCGCTCCCCTGGAGCTGCACTACCGCTACCCACCAGGCTAGTACCGCTCCTTCGCGGTAGTAGGGGCGGATGTAATTTTTTACATCCGCACCTACTGCGGTAGTACCGCTTTCGCTTCGCGGTAGTACCGCGCTATGCTGTCAGGTAGTAGTACCGCCCCTCGGCAGTACTACTGTGTCGGGTTTTTGCTTCTTCCGTTTCTTTGCGGAAGTAGGCACGGATGTTTCCTCCCCCCTGGCTAGGGGATTTCTGCCTTGCGGTAGTACCGCATGGAGGCGCGGTAGTACCGCGCTTGCGGAAGTACCGCCCTCAGCTCCTGCGCGTCAGATCTGACCTTGCTGTTGCTGGGGTTGTGGCAGTACCGCGGGCCAGTACGGTAGTACCGCATGGCCGTCCGGTAGTACCGCTTGGTAGCAAGCGGTAGTACCGCGCGGCCCTGCGGTAGTACCCTGGCCCGGCGCGGTAGTACCACTGGCCACGGGCTGGTTGGTGGGTAACGGTTGGATCTTTGTCCTACACTATATAAGGGGTCCCCTTCTTCCCCGTTGACTTATCTCTTCCAACTAGGGATGACAATGGGGATAATCCCCTATGGGGATACCTAGAACATCCCCATCCCCATCTATTTCCTATCATCCCATCCCCATCCCCGTTTACATGACTGGGGATGAAATTTCCCCATACCCATGCCCCACTGGGGAACGGGGCCCCATTAGGGTCCCCATCCCCATAAACAAATACTCATATACATGGTGTTGTCCTTGTCCTGCTAATGCCTATCTAGGTCGTATTGACTTCTTGGTCATGGTGGCAGCTGAGGTGATGATGTGAGATAGGTTTGAGGTTTTTTAGAGCTTTTTTGTTTTTGCAAGTTTGTTTGTGAATATTTTAAGGTTGACCGTAGTATCACAGTTACTAACCGGGTCCCCGATGGGTATTGGGTCCGGGGAATAGGATATCATCTCCATCCCCGTTGTACCCTATGGGGAATAAAATAGTTTGGTAAATATCCCCATGGGGATGTTTTTCGCCCATCCCCACCCCCTAATAGATGAAATCCCCACGGGTTTGGCGGGTATGGGGCCCCGTTGCCATCCCTACTTCCAACCCTAAGCTCCATTATTGCTCTAAGCTCCATTTTCGCCCGATCTCACTCCCTAGCCAATCAAACTTGTTGATTTGTTCGGGAGTGGTTGAGAAGGCCTCGATCCACACTTCCACCAAGAGAAATTTGATTCCCCCCACTAATCCCTTGCGGATCTTGTTACTCTTGGGTGTTTGAGCATCCTAGACGATTGAGGTCACCGTGAAACCATAGTCCATTGTGGTGAAGCTTCGTGGTGTCGTTGGGAGCCTCCAATTGAGTTGTGGAGATTGCCCCAACCTTGTTTGTAAAGGTTCGGTCGCCGCCTCCAAGGGCACCAATAGTGGAATCACGGCATCTCGCATTGTGTGAGGGCGTGAGGAGAATACGGTGGCCCTAGTGGCTTCTTGAGGAGCATTGTGCCTCCACACCGCTCCGACGGAGACGTACTTCCTCTCAAAGGGAAGGAACTTCGGCAACACATCCTCGTCTCCGTCGTCTCCACTCTTGGTTATCTCGTGCCTTTACTTGTGCAAGATTATTTGTTTCATATCACTTGCTTGCTTGTGTTCCTATCCTTGTTGCATCATATAGGTTGCTCACCTAGTTGCATATCTAGAAAACCTACTTTGATGCAAAGTTTAAATTGTTAAAGAAAAGCCAAAAATTGTTAGTTGCCTATTCACCCCCCTCTAGTCAACCATATCGATCCTTTCAATTGGTATCAGAGCCTCGTCTCTTTATTAAGGACTTTACTGTCCGAAAAGTATGGTTGATACCATAGACGGTGTGGAGGAACACTCCGGTGCGAATCCGACCTCGTCTACGGGCGATGGGGGAACCTCGGTCTCTCGTGAGGAGTTCAATGTGGCCTTGGAGACATTGAAAACCTCCATGATGACCGAGGTTGAAAGCATGTTTACTAAATTCCTTGAGGGGCTTAAACTATCCACCGCACCGTTGAAAGTGGATGATCCCACCGACAAGGTGACTGATGCTATCTCCGATAAGGGGGAAGCTAGTAGTGAAAAGGCTCCTTCTTCTAGTGGTAAAAATGGCACCGGCATCTTTGCTCATGTGGAACCACCACTTGTTTATGGTGGACCGGTTCCTTCCACTCATTTGAATCATGCTGGTCCTCCCCCCTAAGATTGTGAAAAATGAGGACTTTGATTCTTGGGTTTACCGCTTTAAACGTCATTTAAATCATGTGTACACTAACCTTTGGAGAATCATTGAAGAAGGTTTCTATCCGCATGATCCAAGCAACTTCACTCCTAGAGAAGCCGCGGATAATCAATTCAATGAGAATGCTCTCTTCATCATTCAAGATTCAATTCCACCCGAAGACTTACCTCATCTTCGGCCCTTCGCCTTGGCCAAAGACGCATGGCATTGTGTTGTCTCTCTCTACCAGGGAAGCGCAAGCATTCAACGCTCCAACTATGAAGTGGTGCAAGATGAGGCCGATGAGTTTGCAATGAAAGAAGATGAATAACCTCGTGAGCTTCATCGGAGAGTAACCAAACTCGCGGTCTCACTACGAGATCACGGGAGTAAGGACACGGATGACAATTGGATCAAGCGCAAATTCCTCAAGGCAATGATGCCCTACCACAAGGCCATGTCCTCCGTCATTCGTCAAAGATCGGACTTCCACACTTTGACCTCAAGCGAAGTGTTGGATGAGTTTGTGGCCATGAACATTTTGGACAAGACCGCCGACAATGCGGTGCTTCGTTCTCAAAGGGCAAAGAAGCCCAACCTTGCATTGAAGGCCAAGCTCACCGTTGAAGAAGAAGAAGAGGAAGAAGAGGAGAGCAACCCCGAAGATACAAAGTATGCGTATCATGAACACATGGCACTCGCTTCAAGGAAATTTTGGAGCAAGAAAAACTCGAGGCCAAACTTTAGCAAAAACAACTCAAGTGGCACGAAGAGCAAGCAACGTGTAAGGACTTGCTACAATTGTGGCAACGTGAGTCATTTTGTTGCGGAGTGCCCGTATGAGAAGAGGGAAGACAATGGTGGCAAGCTCATCCGAAAGGACAAGGCCAAGTCGTTCCCCAAAAAGAGCAACTTCACCAAGAAGACTCCTCCCAAGGCATTGGTGGTACAAGAAGAGTACAATGAGGATGATGACGATGATGAAGGTGATGAGTTGGTTGCCATGGCCTCCGTTGCCATTGCGACGACTCCACGGATGTCTCTCTTCGACTCACCCAATGAGAGCATCACCGCCAAGTGCCTCATGGCTAAAGCCACCAACAATGTAACCCCCAACATCAAAACTACCATCATTAATCATCCTTCTCCGACGGATAGCATTAATGAACTTGAGGGAGCTAATGTGGAGGCAAATGAGTTTGAGGCCTTTATGGGCAAACTTAAGGGAAAATCCAAGAAGCACTTTGTTGCTCTCTTGGAACAACTTGGTGAAGCCAATGACATGATCGAGGCTCACGAAGACACCATCACTAAGATGGAAGGGCATAGTCGTGACTATGCCTATGAGATTTCGGATCTTTCCAATGCTCTTGAGGAAGAGCGTGGTCTTCGTTTGTCTCTTGAGGATTCACACAACGTTGATCATGCTAAGTTAAAGAAAGATTATGATCATGTCCTCATTGTTTCTCATGTGCTAAACTCCGAGAAGGCCGAACTTGAGGTTGATCTTGCTAGACTCAAAGAGGAGTTTGATCTACTTGACAAGGCTCACAAGGTCTTGAAGGGTGCTCATGCTAGCCTCAAAGAGTCTCATGATCAACTTCAAGTAAAGCTAACCAAGGAAAAAGCCACTTTTCCTCGTATGATGTTAATTGATAATGCAAATGCTACTAACCCGTGTTGTGAGCATGTGCATCTTGTTGAGGAAAACACTAAGCTAAAGGGGCAACTTGAGAGAGGTCTTGCGACTTGCATACAAGGCAAGAAGAACCTCAACGACCTCTTGATCAACCAAAAGGGAGTTGTGGCCAAGGAAGGGGTGGGGTACATGCCCGAGTCCAAGAACAAGAAGAAGAATGACAAGACCAAACAACCTCCTCCTCTCGTGAAAACCTTTGTGAAGGAGGGAGAGAGTGCTTCCAAGGAGAAGAAGAACAATGCGAAGGGTGGCGCTGACAAAAAGGGCAATGCCACTCCTCTCATCAAAGCCGGCGACTTTAATCCTTCTTATATGTTATGTCATGCTAGTGATGGGCATGTCTGTGCCAAATTCGTTGGTTCTCCTCATGAATACATTGAATGGTCTATTTGGGTTCCAAAGACCCTTGTTACTAACATCAAAGGACCCATTACAAAATGGGTACCTAAAACCAAGCATTGATCTCTTGTAGGTGTTTGCTTCTGATGGGGGATCATGGTTGCTCGATAGCGGAGCTACAAATCATATGATCGGAAGCAAGGACTTGGTGGTGGACGTGCACAAGATTCCATCTATGCCCACCAATGTCGAGTGGGGTGACACCTCATCTTCTAAGGTATTGGGACTTGGCAAGGTGGTCATCTCTCATGATCTCACGATCGAGAAGGTCATGCTTGTTGAGTCCCTTGCATACAATTTACTTTCCGTTCGTCAACTTGCAATCATGGGCTTTGCCACTTTCTTTGATATCGATACCGTGGCCCTCTTGTGGAGCAAGACTCTTAAAGTAGCCTTTGTTGGGCATGTCGAGAGCAGTCTATATGTGATTAACTTTTCAGAGCGACCCACTAAGACCGCGACATGCCTAATGGCTAAAGTTGATGTGGGATGGCTTTGGCATCGCCGTCTAGCCCATGTCAATATGAGATCTTTGCAAAGTCTTCTCAAGGGGGACCATGTACGTGGACTAACGAATGTTAGTTTTGCTAAAGATCGTGCTTGCAGTGCTTGTATCGAAGGAAAGCTACATGAGAAGGCTCACCCTCCCACGACTATAATTTACTCAAAGAGGCCTTTGGAGCTCCTTCACTTGGATCTCTTTGGGCCTCCATCCTTCGATAGTCTTGGGGGTAGGAAGTATTGCTTGGTGATTGTGGATGACTACTCAAGATACACTTGGGTGTATTTCTTCAAGAGGAAGAGCGAGACCCAACAAACCGTCATTGACTTTGCAAATGAAGCACAACGTCAACACAATGCAAAGATCTTGACAATAAGAAGTGACAACGGCACCGAGTTCAAGAACTACACCTTGGATGAGTTTCTTAGTGATGAGGGGATCAAGCATCAATATTCCGCACCTTACACCCCTCAACAAAACGGTGTTGCGGGGAGGAAGAACCGGACGTTGATGGATGCGGCAAGGACCATGATGGCGGAGTTCAAGTCTCCGTACAACTTTTGGGCCGAAGCCATCAACACCGCGTGTCATGCATCCAATCGGCTCTACCTTCGCAAGGGCTTGAACAAGACTCCATATGAGATACTCACCGGTAACAATCCCAACCGCAAGTACTTTCGGGTGTTCGGGTGTAAGTGTTTCATTCTCAAGAAAGGTGTTCGGTTGTCTAAATTTGAGGCTAGAGCTTATGAGGGCATATTTGTTGGTTATGCTACAAACTCTCATGCTTACCGTGTCCTCAATAAATCCGCGGGACTTATTGAGGAGACGTGTAACGTGGAGTTTGATGAGAATAACGGCTCCCAAGTGGAGCACAGTGGCACTTGTGATGTAGGTGATGAAATTCTTCCTCAAGCCATAAGAAGAATGGGTGTTGGCTTTATCCTACCCATTGAGGAACCCCTTGTGGCCGAAGGATAAGGACAATGCTCCACTCAAGTGGAGCCATCACCAACCCAAGGCCCACACGCTTCCGAAGAACAACATGAAGGCCCTCATCCTCAAGAACATGACCAAGGGCAAGATCATGCTCAAGACAGTGTTGACACATCAAGTGATGCCCAAGGTCAAGTTCTCTCCTCCGAGCAAGTTCAAGAACAAGAACAAGATCAATACGACGCTCAAGATGATCAAGTGACCACTCCTCGTCTCACCCCCGAGGAGGAATTGGAGCGTCGTGCCGCCAAGGTTGCTTCCAAGCTCTCCACCAAGGATCATCTCATGACGAATGTGCTTGGAAGCTTAAGAAAGGGGGTAAGCACTCGTAGACAATTAGCAAACTATTGTGAGCATCACGCGTTTTTCTCTTGTGTCGAACCCCACAAGGTCTATGAGGCGCTCGAAGATCCGAATTGGCTCAATGCCATGCATGAAGAACTCAACAACTCCGAGCGTAACAAAGTGTGGAGATTGGTGCCAAGACCAACGGGGAACCACAATGTCATTGGAACCAAGTGTATATTTAAGAACAAGCAAGATGCCCATGGGATTATCATTCGCAACAAGGCTCATTTGGTAGCACAAGGCTACTCCCAAGTCGAGGGTATCGACTACGGTGAAACCTTTGCTCCCGTTGCTCGTCTTGAATCCATTCGCATGTTGATTGCATATGCTTCTCATCATAACTTTAAGTTACAACAAATGGATGTGAAGAGTGCTTTTCTTAATGGTCCCATTAATGAATTGGTTTATGTCAAGCAACCCCCCGGGTTCGAGGATCCCTACTTTCCCGATCATGTGTATCAACTCGATAAGGCACTCTATGGCCTTAAACAAGCCCCACGTGCGTGGTATGACCACCTTACCGAGTTGTTACAAGACCGTGGTTTTGAAGTTGGGCTAATCGACCCCACTCTTTTTACTAAGAAGGTCAAAGGGGAGTTGTTTGTGTGCCAATTATATGTTGATGATATTATCTTTGGTTCCCCTAACAAAGCTTTCAATGAGGAATTTGCCGCTCTCATGACCTCAAGGTTCGAGATGTCTTCCATGGGAGAGTTGAAGTTCTTTCTAGGGTTCGAAGTGAAGCAAAGAAGAGAAGGAACATTCATCAACCAAGCCAAATACACTCAAGACATGCTCAATAGATTTAGGCTAAGTGATGTCAAGCCGGCTTCCACTCCAATGCCCACCAAGTGCCAACTAGACATAGATCCCAATGGTAAAGCGGTGGATCAAAAGGTATATCGTTCCATGATAGGCTCCTTGCTCTACCTTTGTGCATCTAGACCAGATATCATGTTGAGTGTGGGAATTTGTGCATGGTTTCAAGCCGCACCTAAGGAAAGTCACTATGTGGCGGTCAAACGAATCTTTCGATATTTGGCTCATACCCCAAACTTTGGCTTATGGTACCCAAGAGGAGCAAACTTCAAGCTTGTAGTGTATTCGGATTCCGATTGGGTGGGAGACAAAGTGGATAGGAAGTCCACTTCCGGAGGGTGCCAATTCCTTGGTTGCTCTTTGGTAAGTTGGTCTTCCAAAAAGCAAAGTTGTGTGTCTCTCTCGTCCACCGAAGCGAAGTATGTGGCGGCCGGTAGTTGTTGTGCACAACTCTTATGGATGAGGCAAACTTTAAAGAATTACGGTGTCATTTGTGACAAAGTGCCTCTTTGGTGTGACAATGAAAGTGCCATCAAGATCTCTCTCAATCCGGTGCAACACTTCAAGACGAAGCATATTGAGATCCGGTATCACTTCATCCGGGATCACATTAGGCGAGGAGAGATCGAGCTCAAATATGTCAACACTCATAATAACCTTGTAGATATTTTCACGAAGCCCTTGGATGAAGCAAGATTTTGCGAGTTAAGGCATGAGCTAAATATCATTGATTCGAGCAATGTTGCTTGAACCCTTGCACAACCCACCATACTCAACTTGTTGTCTTGTTTAGATGTAAGCATGGACATAGGGGGAGTGTTGTTCTTTCAATGAACTCTCCCTCCCCCCATTATGCATAAATTGATCAAGTCTTTCACATTAGCCATGTTTGATGGTACTTGTGGTTCAAAGACGAGTTTTGGTCATGGGCCCAAGGATAATTCTTCGCGGTGCCATACCAATTGACTCAAACAGAGGTGGCTACGGCCACCACCCTCTCTTTGGAGAGGTGGTGTCTCGTGGTTGTTTTGTTTTGTCCTTTGTCTTTCTGCCTTTGTGTGTTGCGTGGTCTTGTGGTGTCGTGTTGCCTCAGAGTGTTCGTGCAAAGACCTCTTTTTCATGTGCTTGAAACATGAACCTTCTTGAGCCCACGGTACTACCATGGCTTGCCGCGGTACTACCGCTTTGAGAGGCACGGTACTACCGCGCCAGAGCGCGGTACTACCGCTCGGGTGCGGTACTTCCGCCGAGCGGTACTACCGCGATGAGGCACGGTACTACCGCGCCATCGAGTGAGCGTGGGGTTATGAATCGGACAGGGGAGTTCCAACTCCCCATACCCATTCACCCGTCTCTCTCCCCACGTCTCTCTCTCTCTTGCTCAAGAACGGCGCCGGAGGTCCTCGCCGGATCTCCGTCTCCGGCCACTCTCCTCGGATTCCGACCGGTGGGATCGTTCCCCACCACTTCCTCTTGCCATGGACCAAGGTTTTTCCCCAAATCCCTCTTTTTCTTGGTTTTTCTCTCGCTTCTAGGTTTTTGGGGAGATGCTTGTTGTTCTTGAGATTTTAGGTCAAATTTGTGCAAGAGTAGGATGTAGGAGAGTCGTGTTGCGTAGGAATCATACTTGATATGTTGTCTTGTGGTAGATTTGTCCAACCGTAGTACCGCCGCTGTTTCGCGGGCTTTTCTCAGATTTGAACTTGTTCGGATCTGACGCGGTGCGGTACTACCGTGTCTCATGTGCGGTACTACCGCTCGTGCGGTACTACCGCCCATCAGGTGCGGTACTACCGTGCTAGCTCGTGCAGTACTACCGCCCATCAGACGCGGTACTACCGCGCTAGCTGTGGCACTAAGATCCTACTACCGCTCCTAGACCCGGTACTACTGTGACCTTACACGGTACTACCACGACTAAGAGCGGTACTACAATCTTAGTACCGCAGCACTTGGCAGTACTACCGTAGGGGTCAAATCTCTCTCATGGCAATTATCTTGTGTGCTCTCTGCGTGTTTCTTTTGCTTTGTTGTGGTCTTTGCATTGATCCTTCTTGCTTGTCGTGTGTGTTTTGCGCTTTGTGTCTCAGGTGGTGGCTCTCGCCGTTCCAATCCCAGTCGTGACACTGGCTCCAAGCGTCTACGCAATCCCCAAGATGAAGCACCAGAGGGCTCCAATGCCCCCAAGCGCAATATCAAGACCACTACCAGCAAGCAAAAGGAACCTGCTAAGGGCATGGACGAGATTTCAGTCAATGAGTATGTCGAACGCCGGAAGATCAATCCCTATGTGAATCCTCGGGCTGTCCTCAGAGGCACCGAGTTGTTCTGGACCAAGCAACAGGCTCTCATCTATCTGGATGTGATCAAGAAGAAGCAGAATACCTTCGTGGATGTCAAGTGGATAGACATGAATCACATGCGGAAGGACAAGTTTCGTGACTATTTTGGAGAGGCTCTGGACTTGGTGGAGCAGTTTGCTATTGAGCCCGTGATCTCCTTTCACCTTGACTATGACCCTGAGCTTATCTGTCAGTTCTTTGCCTCAGTTTACTTTCATCCCGGGGATGAGCGGAGGATGACCTGGATGACCAACGGCCGTCAGCTGTCTGCTACATGGAAGGAGTTCATGGATCTGCTTCACATTCCTGATGACGAGCTTCACACACCCGTTGGTGTTCGCCCCCACGCCAACTCCGAGTCTGCCAACAAGAACCTGCTTCAGCCATTCCTTGTTGAGAAGGTGCTCCCCAATGGCAAGTCGACTTGGGTGCTGAACTCCTTTCTGGATATCATGCATCGCATCTTCCGCAACACTCTGTTCCCACGCATTGGCGACAAGGACAAGGTTCATTCTTATCTAGTGGACATGTTGCTCTTGTGTGCAGAGGCGCGTTCATCTCAGACTCAGCCACTTGATGTCTCACACATCATGTGGTGTGAGCTTCGGTTTGCGGTGTTCACTCGCAAGGTACCTATCTATGGACCCTACCTGTTTCTGTTGCTCTCCACAGCTTGGGAGAAGATGTACCCTGGTGATGAGTTCCTTGCTCCAGACTGGATTCGGCATGAGTCCATCAGTCTCCGCGTCAAGCCCAACTGGGCCAACACTACTACCCATGCTGAGGCTTCTACTGCTAGGAGGGCTGTTGGTGAGGAGGAGGCTGGTGCAGAGAATGTTGCTGAGGACCGTGCTGCTAGGTCTACCACTCCTTCCTTTGAGCCGTCGTGGGCCAACAAGTTAAAGGACAAGATGAAGACTTTCTTCTGCATGCAGGCAAAGGGACAGTACAAGACTCACGTGGTTGACAAGGAGAGTCGTCGCCGTGACAAGAAGGTTATGAGGCTCTTTGAAGAGGATGTGTCTGGCGGTTCTGAGGACGTCATCACGCCAGAGGCTGCCTGGATGGCGAAGCAGGGGTACAAGTGGACCAGTTCAGAGGAGGACATCGAGGAGTCCGTCCCCGCCGCTGAGTCTGACGAGGAGACGAGGAGCAGTGGGACGACTTCTCTGCCTGAGCCACCCCGTGTGTGTAGGTGTCCTCTCTGCCTTTTTGGCGTCTCGATGCCAAAGGGGGAGAGAGTGTAGGGATTTGCGTTGTGTCGTGCTTGGTGTGTTTGTTTGCTTTGTCGTTTGGACCTCGTTTGCCTCGTTTGCTTTTGTTTGGTTTGTGCCTTCGAGACCTATCCTACATATGGTGTAAGACATATGCACTCTATCTATCTTAGTTAACTTATGTTTGTGCTATCTTGTCTAGTGATAGATATGCCTTGTCTCTATAATATAGGGGGAGCTTTGATCCTAGTATGTGTGCCGTGCAGTCCAAAGCACTCATCTAGGTGGCACACATCTAGGGGGAGCCCGTCTATATTCTAGAGAGGAGGGGTTTGCGGTTGCTTAATATTATTTCCCTTGTGCAAATCCCGTATTGTCATCAATCCACCAAAAAGGGGGAGATTGTAAGGGCATATTTATCCCTAAGGTGTTTTGGTGGATTGATGACAACGCATTTGCGGACTAATCGTGTGCCTTGAGTATCCCAGACATTTCATCGCTAGGCACAAGACGGTTGGGTGCCCCTCGAAGACTGTTGAAGACGGCGTCTTTTCTACGTTTCTTTTTGGTGGATTTGAGTCGTAGGAAAGCCGTACTATTAAGGGGGGGTCCACGTTGGAAAGGTTTGGGTGGAATCATCACGTACACGTCACCTTCTTGTCCCCTCCTTTTTTCCTTGGAGCTTCCTCCGCTTTCTCGCCTCCCTGGTTCTGGCTGCTGAGTTGGGTCGCGGTAGTACTGCTCCCAGGAAAGCGGTAGTACCGTAGGCATCAGCAGTAGTACCGTGCGGTGGCGCGGTAGTACCGCAGGTGCCCACGGTAGTACCGCTCCCCTGGAGCTGCACTATCGCTGCCCACCAGGCTAGTACCGCTCCTTCGCGGTAGTAGGGGCGGATGTAATTTTTTACATCCGCACCTACCGCGGTAGTACCACGCTATGCTGTCAGGCAGTAGTACCGCCCCTCGGCAGTACTACTGTGTCGGGTTTTTGCTTCTTCCGTTTCTTTGCGGAAGTAGGCACGAATGTTTCCTCCCCCTAGCTAGGGGATTTCTGCCTTGCGGTAGTACCGCATGGAGGCGCGGTAGTACCGCGCTTGCGGAAGTACCGCCCTTAGCTCCTGCGCGTCAGATCTGACCTTGCTGTCGCTGGGGTTGCGACAGTACCGCGGGCCAGTACGGTAGTACTGCATGGCCGTGCGGTAGTACCGCTTGGTAGCAAGCGGTAGTACCGCGCGGCCCTGCGGTAGTACCGCTGGCCTGGCGCGGTAGTACCGCTGGCCGCGGGCTGGTTGGTGGGTAACGGTTGGATCTTTGTCCTACACTATATAAGGGGTCCCCTTCTTCCCCGTTGACTTATCTCTTCCAACCCTAAGCTCCATTATTGCTCTAAGCTTCATTTTCGCCCGATCTCACTCCCTAGCCAATCAAACTTGTTGATTTGTTCGGGAGTGGTTGAGAAGGCCTCGATCCACACTTCCACCAAGAGAAATTTGATTCCCCCACTAATCCCTTGCGGATCTTGTTACTCTTGGGTGTTTGAGCATCCTAGACGGTTGAGGTCACCGCGAAACCATAGTCCATTGTGGTGAAGCTTCGTGGTGTCGTTGGGAGCCTCCAATTGAGTTGTGGAGATTGCCCCAACCTTGTTTGTAAAGGTTCGGTCGCCGCCTCCAAGGGCACCAATAGTGGAATCACGGCATCTCGCATTGTGTGAGGGCGTGAGGAGAATACGGTGGCCCTCGTGGCTTCTTGGGGAGCATTGTGCCTCCACCCCGCTCCAACGGAGACGTACTTCCTCTCAAAGGGAAGGAACTTTGGCAACACATCCTCGTCTCCACCGTCTCCACTCTTGGTTACCTCGTGTCTTTACTTGTGCAAGCTTATTTGTTTCATATCACTTGCTTGCTTGTGTTCCTATCCTTGTTGCATCATATAGGTTGCCCACCTAGTTGCATATCTAGAAAACCTACTTTGGTGCAAAGTTTAAATTATTAAAAAAAGCCAAAAATTGTTAGTTGCCTATTCACCCCCTCTAGTCAACCATATCGATCCTTTCAACATGTAATGTCAACCTCTCACTAAATAATAAATTATCGAAGGAAGAATTCAGTGGATGTTCCTGTCCAGTTTCAGGTGAAGGATAAGCTGTCGGATCTTCCTTGGGAGCCACCACCAGCAAATTGGCTCGCCTTGTCGATGAGGGATCTTTCTCCCCAGAGGAAGGTTCAGTTGGTGCTGGAATGATACTGAGAGACCATAGGGAAGTTGTTATTTTCACAACTTGTCATCTATTGTTCTTCTACAGCAATGCTCTTAAAGCGGAGATTTAGGTGCTCATGATAGGTATGTCACTTGCCCTTCAATGGTCTTCGTTACCGATCATAGTGCAATCAGATTCTATGTGTGCCACGTGTGCTATGAAGGATGCTTCGCTAGACAAATCGCCTTTCGGTCAACCGGTTAAGGAAATCAAGCATTTTATGCTAGAGAGGGAGTTTAAACATGTTTTTTAGGGAACTATGGCGGTCAAAGCCAACCTGAAAATTTTATTAATTTTGTGTTTTGACAGAGAGTATATACAAAGAAGGCGAAGAGGGAGGAGAAAAAAAAAGACTGATACTCTATGCTACATCTAGCCGGGACAACATGATTCCCCAATCAAATAGAATTTGCTTTATATCTGCGTTTACACATCTACTGGACCAAAGAAAAATGTCTTGAGCCGCACGTCGAAGGACAAGTCCTCGGGATTCATCCTCGTTTCTGAAGACTTTAGCATTTCTTCTTTTCCATAGACTCCAAAGAATAGCCATAATTACCGTGTTGCGAATCTTGTAAGGAGGCTGGAGCCCCGACAAGTCTTTGATGGAGGAGCATTCTGCAGGGTTGATGTTAAGAGAGTCGACCGTCGACCAGACGTCAGCAACAATAGAGCAGTGGAGAAGTATGTGGGACGCTGATTCAATGGACCTGCATAATGGGCATGAGTCGGAGTCTGTCTAGTTCCGCGAATCGACGCTCGTTGTTGTACAGTCTCCCACGGTGCGCAAGCCAGATAAACAACCTGCAGCGGTTAGTTGCATAGTTCTTCCCCCAAATAAAATCTGTGAACAAATCCTCCGGCCTAGAGAAGAAAGCAGCCTCATATGCATAAGCAATAGATAGGGGCTTATCGTTGACCCTACATAATGTACCATCAGGTATGTGCGGTATTAATTCAACAGTGGCTAACAGGTCACGCGGGTATTGTAGTTCGGAGGAAGCAACGTTGGACAGACACGGCTGTAACGAGAGACAGAGGTCCACAGCTGAGAGCACGAACGCAACAGAGGCATTCGGTTTGGCAGTGTGGGAGTTTAAACATGTTAAGATAGCTAGATCACAAATCAGGGTTCCACATTGTCACTCTAACTATATATGCTCGTACGACACGTAGGATCGCTTGTTGGTTGCAGCGTGACCCTCCTTTCATTCATCACCTTGTGAGCGGAATGTAACCCTATTGATATGGAATAAAACTCCCCTTTACTAAAAAAAATAAAAAAAAATCGAACTGACCCGTCGTGCGTTTGTATACATAATAAACACAAGCACTGATTGGCACGTGCCAGCGTGTCATTCCCCGCAAGTGGGCAGGAAAAAGGTGTGCGAGTAGTTTGGATCGCAAGTGACCACCGAGCAAGAGGAGCGACCCTCCTCCCGCATATAAAACGCGCCATCGGATCTCTCCACTTCTCGGATCGTTCGCGCTCCACACTCTCCCACGCAGCGACCAACACCCTCCCCCATTCCATTCCCTCCGTCCACCGCACCACCTACCCAGAGATCATACCATCCACCATGAGAGGGCGAGAGACGCCCAAGGCTCGCAGCGGCGCGGCGACCCCGAGCTGCCCGCAGAGCCCGCTCAGCATCACGCACGACGGCGAGTTCTACGCGCGCCTGCTCACCAGGGAGAGCTCCCTCGCCAACCCCTCCTTCCGCTACTACGGCGCCGGCCCCGCCGCCGTGCCCTTCGGCTGGGAGTCCCAGCCGGGCACGCCCAAGGACGCCACCTCCTGCTGCAGGGCGCTCCCCGCCGCCGTCCCGGCCATCACCCCCCCGCCGTCCTACCATGCGCGGGCCGTCTCGGCGTCGTCGTACGGCGACAGCGGCAGGCTGCAGGGCCGCAGGAGCAAGGGCGCCCCCGCTGGCGACAGGAGCTGCAAGTGCTGCTGCGGCGGCTACAGGAGGCTCAAGTGGATCAAGATCGGCTTCATCGCCGCCGTGTTCCGCCGGATCGCGCTCGGCAGGTCCCGGGTGTCCTCGTCGCCGTCCTCGTCCGCGGCGTCGGTGCAGTCGTCCTCGTCGTCCACCCGCTGGCTCTTCTCCGGCGGCTCGAGCAGCTGCCTGGACGAGGCCGGTGCCCACCACTACCAGTACTACGAGGCGCCGGCGATGACGGGGATGCTCTGCCTCGGGGTCCGGCCGAGCCCGTGGATGGTGAAGTTCTGCGGCGGCCGGCGGGAGCCCGTCTGGGTGCAGGGCTGGCCGTAGGCCGGGCAGGCCCCATCGCCGTCCGGTCGCCGTCATGCACGTCGTTCCGTTCCACTTCCAGTCCATGCAGCGGGCTGGGCCACCATAATTAAAGTTGTCTATCGACACGAGTTGAGGTTGATCGATCGTTCCATTGGTTCCTGCCTCGATCGGGTGTCTGTTCCTGCGTCTGATAGCTCTAGTGATCCAGCATAAGTGCATGGTTCGTTTTGGTCGTTTAGCGTTGGCGTGTCGCTGTGGCCGCTGCCGGCCGGAGGACACACGACACGAGCATGTCGCCATTTTACCTTTGGAACGTTAGCTGCTGTTGTCTAGTGGTGTGTGGACTATGGAGAAATAGAATGCTTGTTGTCGATCGCGACTAGATCCGACAGTTTCACGTGTCCCGAGACTCGGAGCCTCACCGTCTGGAACTAATCCCACGTTACGTCTTGATCTCCGCTTGCATTTTATAATTGTTTGGGAGCGCATGATTATTGAGGACGTTGCCATGTTTGAGAGTTGCCTGAATTTTTTGTCGGTGCGAGGATGCTAACTAACATCGACGGTGGACTAATTTTACACCGCTGTCAGAGATTGATTCTTTCTCGTTCATCAGCTGCGTAGTGGACCAATACAGTAACTTCTCCAAATGTTTGAAATACACACTATTTGTTGTACTTTCTCATCATACTCTATTTGGAGCTACACACACACACACACACACACACACACACACACACACACACACATGAACATTTATCATGTAGTAAGTTGAATGCAAAGACGCGCAGTAGTAATTCGCCTACATTTGCGTCAGCGAGGACTCCACCCGTAGAAGTATGAATATGAGCTATACACCGCGTGTAGAGCACGTACATCTATCACATGGGGCTACGGTGTGTAAGCGTAACCAATTCCCACAACCATCTTCGCCGCGCCTATTGGCCTGGATGTGCTCAATTTGAACAAATTTTCCAAGGCTCTTAGGCTTCGATGGCTCTGGTTTGAATGAAAAGAACCCACAAAACCATGGATTGCTATAGGCACACCATGTACGGACAAGGACAAAGATTTGTTTGCGGCTGCCACTATAGTCACGGTTGGCAATGGGCGTATGGCCAGATTCTGGAACTCCTCTTGGCTGAATAGTTTGCGCCCGCGTGATATTGCACCTGACATCTTTAATCCATTCAAAAAGAAAAACTGCTCGGTCCAGCAAGCTTTTATCAACCAACACTTGGATCTCTCACATCGACATCTCCAATGGCCTAACCATCGACCACGTTCATCAGTTTGTCAACCTTTGGAAAAAGGTTGCCCAGGTCACACTTGTTGAGGATATGGAGGATTCCATTATTTGGAAGTTCACCAAGGACGGTTTGTATTCTGCCTCCTCGTCTTATAAGGCGCAATTTGAGGGTCTTACTACGTCGGACATGGTTCTTTCGGTGTGGAAGGTGTGGGCTTCTCCGCGGTGCAAATTTTTTGCTTGGCTTGCTCTTCAAAACAGGATTTGGACATCAGACTGCCTTCTTCGTCGTGGATGGCCCAACTGCGGTCTCTGCCCCCTTTGCAAGCAAAGTCAGGAATCAGCGGCCCACCTACTGTTCCAATGTCGTTTCACCCTTCGCGTGTGGAATGATGTTCTCCAATGGCTCGGCTTGCAGCACATCAATACCGCAGCTTGGATGGCGAGGGTCTCAGTGAGGGAATGGTGGACAGGAAACATTCATATCCGTAACGAATCCCCCAAGGCGCTTGCTTCGCTGATGATGCTCATCTCCTGGGAGATTTGTTCGGAGCGGAATGCTAGAATTTTCCGCAATACGGCCGCTCCATCGGCGGTCCTTGTTAGTAAGATTAAAGAGGAGTTGTCTTTTTGGGCTTTGGCCGACGCCAAGCACTTGAGTATTGTAATGGCGCGAGAGTAGGCCTTTATTTTTTTGCCGCTTTGTGGCATTGTCTAAACCTTCTTCCTTAATCAATGAAATGTCAAATCTTTTGTCTTGTTTCAAAAAAATAATTCCCACAGCCATCTGCTTGTTACTGTGGCAACCACGTCGAGTTGTAGTACCAACATGTTGCGATCCAGTACAGATCCGCTGGGTAGCTTGCTAGCTGGGCCTGCACCGGATTGGTACTTGAAGACCTACTTATATGTCTGTCGATCTCTACGTGGCCGAGGCACGTACCATCCTGCAATTTGTCGTGCAACACCTCCGACGAAATGTAGCTCGATCGATCAACGCGGTTAAGAGCACTGCCGATCGGCCGGCCGGCCGGTTGCGCGTACCCCGGCGCATCAATAGCCTGATCCGGTGACCCGCCCGATCTCGATGAAGAGCGATTCAGTGAACCGCAGAACCCACGTATGGACGTACGCCGCATCCGGCACACGATCGCGCCTGCCTGCGGCAACAACCACAGACGACGCGCTTGTCGTGTGTCGTGCCGTAGCATTACGTACGTACGCGGTTGGTGGTAGTGGTACACTTGCAGGGCGCATCAATGCCGTTACGGCAAGTACGTACGTATACATGGTCCAGCGCAGGAGGCAGCGTCCTACCAGCAAGACACCGGGAGCGGAGCTGGGTGGTGGTGCCGCAGCTGCATCTGCATCTGCATCTGCTTGCTCCGATCGAGCCCAAAGTCTCCCTTACTTTCACCTCCGCTTTATATCAGTCTCTTGGTTGGCAAGCAATCCTACTCTGTGACAGAGCGCGCGCCTCCCGATGCTATTAACACGATCGGCGTCGGATCAAGCGGGGGCGGGGATGCCGATTGGTGGCGCGCTTGCGGTAACACGAGCATCTCCATCCGCACCCCCAACATGTCTTTTCCAGGTGTTTTTGCCGCGCCGGCGTCGAAAAAACGTCAGTCACCCCAAAATCTCGTTTTTCGCCGGCTCGGGCCGAAACTGGTACCGACGGATCCAGGCAGAACCCAGCGCCCTGGGGGCGCTTGGGGCGCCGGCACAAACGAAAATGGCACGTGGGTCCGCCCTGTCGGTGAGTCCAGCGCCTATTCCCGCCGTTTCTTCCCGTTTTTCTCCCCACTTCCCTCTCATTTTCTCCTTTCCTCCCGCCAATCTCCCTCCCGCTCACCTCCCAGCCGGCCGCCATGCCATCGAAGAAGTACGTCGCCCCCCGCGCGGCGGTAACCGCGACCGCCTCTGTCGCCCAGCCAACAGAGGAAGCCAAGGGCGCCGCCGTCCAAGCCACCGGGCATAACAAACGCCGAGTAGAGGGCGGAAGTTCAACGACGGGAGGCTGTCACCACCGACCGGTGCAACAGGGCCATCGCCAAGAAGGCCCGCGACAACGCGGCGCGCGCGGCTGCGGCTGCCGCTTCGGCGGACCAAACCGAGGCCGAGGCGACTCGCGCGGGGATGATTAACCCACCCGGCAGCCACGCCCAGTACGCTCCCTGGGGCCAGCAAAGCGTCGGCTCTCCGTCGCCGCAGCCATGGGGATCGCCCTCGCCGAGCTACGTCGACGGGGACGCGCACGGCGGGTTCAACCCAAACATCACCTTTCCCCATGGACACCCGGCCCAGCGCACACCCTCGCCCGCCTTCGCCGGCGTGCAGTACCCTCCATACAACTACTCGCCGCCCGCCTACGCGTCCTCCCCGACGCCTCATCTACGCCGTTGCGCGCTGCCCTTCTCGCACCTCGGCGACACCGACGAGACCGAGGGAGACATGGACGACATCATCGCGGCAGGTTCGGTCGCGGCCGCCGCGTCTCCCGGATTTGTCACCCAGGACGAGACGGTGGATCTCAGCGGCGACATGGACGGCGAGCTCGGCTACGTCTACGGCGAGGACGAGCAGGAGGAGCAGGAGCAGGACGAGGAGGACGAGGAGGAGGAGGAGGAGTCGGCGCCTGTTTCGGCGAAGGGGCGCAAGAAGAAGAAGCGGGCGGCCAGGTCAGGCGAGCCGCGCATCAAGTGGGCGTCCAAGGAGGAGGAATGCCTCGCCGAAGCATGGAAAGTCATCTGCCTCGACCCGACCACCGGCACGAACCAGAGCATCGAGACGTACTGGGACCGCATCAAGGCCGAGTTCGACGAGCGCAAGCTCATCGACCCCTACTTCAAAGGCGTCTACATGCAGCGCGGCTTGAAGGCGATGGCGAACCATTGGGGGTGTATCCAGGGGGCATGCAACAAATGGCATGGGGTCGTCGAGGAGGTCGCGGCTCGCCCGGAGAGCGGCGCCGGCGTTGAGGATCAGGTATGCCACGCCGGTCTCCCGCCTCTCTTCGCCGTGTACGCCTGCCAACTGTTTGTTCCTCCGCGCAGTTGCTGCGCATGTTCGCCCTGTACCGGCAGGGCAACAGCGACGCGAATTCAAGTACCTCCACATTTACAAGCGCATTGACAAGTGCGAGAAGTGGGCGGAAGTCCGGCGCACCCTCGACAAGGCCAAGGAGACCTACAAGCAGGACGCGCCGACTCCTGGCGCATCGGAAGGGCGGCCGGACGGCAACAAATGTGCCAAGAAGGGGAAACACGCCGACGCGGCTACCGCTCGAGTGCACGAGTCCATCGAGCACTGCCTCGCCGACGTGCAGGCCCGGGCCGTCCTTCGTGAAGAGAAGACCGACGCGCGGTGGTTGGCGTTGATGTCGAGCAGCGCCGTCAAGCTCGACCTGCTCCGGACCAACGTCGCCGCGAAGAAGAGAAACACCGACCTGGCTTTCCTACTGGGCGGGGCGGACATTCTCCAGAGCACCGACGAGGCGGTCAAGGCGTGGTACTTGGCGGAGCGCGGCCTCATCCTGAACCAGCTTCCCTCGACACCACTGCCGACACCGATGCCCACGCCGCCGCCGCCGCCAAGCCCGCGTGATGACGCCTCCACAACGCCCAGCAGCACCGATGCCGCGCCGACACCGCCCAGCGCAGAAGCAGCTCCGACACCGCCAAGCCCGCGCACGCCAACTCCGCCGACGCCTGGGGCAAAGCCCGCCGAGTGATGCGAACGCGAACTTCTGCCGCTCTATTTTTTGTACGCCTGTCCGATCGCCGAACTGTGACTTGCGATCGCCGGACTTGTGTGACGTCTTTTGTGAGCGGGAACGACCAAGTTCGAATTTTACGCATCTCGGTGGCGTGACTGGGAGCTAGGTCGCCCCAGGAGCCGAATTAGCACCGGTTCGCCCCCAGACCGCTCTTTTTAGCGCCCTGGGGGGCCGAACGGCTGGAGATGATCTAAGGCTGGTCATAGCGGGAAGTAACTTATATTAGTGTCATGCATATGACACTAGTCTAAATTACTTACTATCTTCATAGTGCAAAGTAACATAGTGGTAGTGTGATAAAGGACTTCATTAATTAGCTTGTAGACTCATATTGTCTTGGGAAGCGCTATGTTACAGTAACATATTATGTTACCACTTCTCATTAACTACATGCCACATAAACAAAAAATTTTCGAAATGCGCTATGTTACTAGCTAAGTTACTCCCATTATGACTAGCCTAAAAGCATCTGCAACCAGGCCTCAAACCCGCCTCATGCGCTGGGGTGGGCCGCCCGGTCATGATTTTTTGACCCAGATGAGCCTCTTAAACGACTCTCAAATGTCTAGGCTGGCCGGCACCCGTATATTCAGATCAAATATAAGGCGGATATGGGCGCGCCCAGGCACGCCCGCCACGCCGGACCCAACCCATGCTGGCCACCTGACCCCACATATATTTGTTCCCATCAGATGTCCACCGGCACCCAACGAGTTTTGGGCTTCGACGAGAAAAAGTAGGTCATGAGAGATGGCGGCGCATTGAGTCCCGTGAGTCGGCTTGTGCCCCATGCCCTACTCTATCTTGCCGGCGACCGGACCAACATTCTAAAGAGCGCAGCCGGCCGCCGGACATGGTCAGGACGGAGCCGGGCGAGCGGGGAGCGGCACCTGACGAGCTTCGTTTAGATTAGATTTCACGTTACATGTAATAATATGGATTTGAGATATCTGAATGTGAAAATGTATTGTTTGAAACGTGTGCGGTCACTGTTCGTGGTGCGCCCGCAAACGTATGAGAAATTGAATTTGTCAAGTTCGACCGTAGATGCTCTAAGAGGCCGGCGACTCGCACTCGCTGTGGATACACTCGTCATGGTCACACTTTTTCTCCAAAAGAGACTGGCCATCGCGAGTTTGGAGCGGCTCTGCTGTGCGCGTGCAGGTGTCGTGTGGTGAGCTACCCAACTTTCTCTGCAGCATCCGGCAACACAAGGATATCAACAGCTCTGGCTACTGCTTACATGACCCGTTTAAGTCAGGACTGTTATCGATGTAACTGACGAACCTCGCGTTCTCACCCCGCAGGTCCATCTTCAAACTTCAGGGAAATCTGTGGTGCTCTGTCGCATTGGTCACCTTGTTTGTGTCCATTTTACCGTAGCGGTGTCGGTTTTGGGTCTTGTTTTTTACGGAGCCCCAGTGTGACACCGGCGACACGGGCGGTGACCCAAGCCACCACCCCCCCACACACACATGCTCTCCCCGGCCTCTCTCCCCGCTACCGCCAGCGGTTGCTGCCGAGCAAAGCCCGTACAGGGACGACATGGATTCCCATCCATGGCGGCGGCGCCCTTCTCCTTCTGCGTCGGTAGTATGGCGGCGACACCGGTCTCGACAACAAGGAAGAGTGGATCTGTCGCACGATCTGCAAGGCCCGTGGTTGTTGCTGCCTCTACTCTTGGTTCGTTTTGCGGGTCGATGGGTTTGGGCGGGCCTGTGGAGCAGTGGTGAATTGGCTGGCGGTGTAGCGATGATGTTTACCTCCTACTGCACGCTTGTGTGGTGGTGGCAACCGGCCAGGAAGCAGCGGTGGATCTGTCATCATATCAGTCCGGTTGCGAGCTTGGAGCAGCAAGACTACCGGTGAAGACCGAGCCTCGACTACGGTCATGGCAGACGATGGTGGCGTCTCTTGGCGTCGTTACCTTGTCGAAGGCATCATCATAGCAAGTCGTGTCGCTATTTTTGGCAATGCTATGGGGAAAACCTTAGATCTATATCTTCCCAGAGATCAGAAGAAGATCTTGCGTTAATGTATGAGCACCTACAAGGAGGCCTCAAATTCTTTTTTTAGGTTCAGGAGGCCTCAAATTAGTCCCATTTATCTGGATGGACCGTTGGGACAAAAAATGACTGGCCCAAGGGGCCAACCCAAACCGTCCTATTTATGTGGACTACTCCAATTTAAATAAGGGGTGCAAATGAGGTTGTCCGGACATGTCCATTATGTTGAACCCGACAATCAGGCTCTATTCCAAACCTTCACAAATCGACACCCCTCCCCCCCCCCGCCTGCGACCTTTCATCCTAATTTCCCGCCCACATGGATATTTGGTCAGCAAAGTTTGTTGGCCTGCCATCTGCATCATTGCCAAACATGGAGAGCCTCGCTCGTAAGGACACCACCCCCCAATGGCGATCAAGAAGGCGACTGCGACAAAGGAGATCGTCGACCTAGATGTGCACATGGCCGTGTCCTCGCCGTCCTCGATTGCGCCATTGGTCATGCCGACGTCCATGCTCGTGGACGACTCCGGCATGGCTTCACAAGGGCGAGGCTTCCCGGGGCTTCACCTAGGACGCAGACGTCTCCGTGGATAGGGCTTATGACTCACCGCGGCTCCGAAGGACGCTGGTGCCAATGACAATCTGCGGCGAAAGACACACACACACACCAATTGTTCAAGGTCATTATCTCCAACTTAGTTTTTTCTTCATCCCATATGTAGTTTTAGGACCAAATTTCTTATGATAGGCTCATTGTGATTCATGTTTAGGAAGATTACATGATGGGGATGATCAGCACTGGTCAAGAGGCTCCAAATTTTGAGATGGGTGATTAAACTTTCCTGAAGTTTGACGTTGGGAAATCATCGGGAATGAAGAGGATGATGAAGAGAGGAAATGAGTACGCAAGCAAATAAGATACTTTGTTTGTCAAGCTTGATTCAATACGAGCATGGATTCGATATGTGTAACTACAGCAGAAGGGCTCAAAATATTGAAAAAAATCCATGAGTACTTCCATAAACACAAGCACTATGTGCAACCGCATCAAATCACAAGTGTCGGCAATGCGAGCTCTCTCCAACAAGATGGTCTTTAATCCAAGAGTTGTTAAACAATTTTTTTCGTGTGTATTCTCAAGAGGTGGAACCAAAGTTGCATTGGAGTCGGAGGCCATGTAAGTTTTGTTTTCTCTACATTGATTGTCATATTTCTTTCTTCTGTCCATTCTTGCAATATGTTGACATGTTTTTTTCTCTTACACCGATCATCATATTTCTTGTGTCCTTCAATTCTTGCAATATGTTTGCATGTGCTTTATTTATAGCTGGGGTTGGCCTCCACATTGTAGCATGAAATTGACAAGAAGCCATTCACTATACCGAATTGTTGGTTGGAATTGAGCGGGAACCCAAGTGGGGCAACCCTTTTTGCATATTCAAGAACCCAAGCAACAAAAAGAGGGAATAATGATTGCTCAAGATTCCACCCTATATTGGATTTTATGAATAGGATGATACAAGTGACGCGACAACCAAAATTGGAAACAAGTTGAAGAGAAGTAGGGATATGACAGGGAAGAAGTTGGAGAAATATAGGGTCACGGATGATGGAGTGGCGAGCAAAATGTCGGCCACGTGGGTGGAATTCCTTTCCAACAAAGACGTGGAATTGAAAAAAAGGAAGACATGGAGGGGGAGAATAAGGAGGGACGTACAAGCTCTACTTGGATGTTCAAAGAAAGGATAAAATTTCATAAGGAAAGGGTGAGGAGTGTAATTGAGAGGGAGTGGATGGAGATGGATAACATGAAGGCATATGAAGCTTCAGAAGACAAAGGCAATGTAAAGTTGATATTGAGAGAGAGAGAGGGAGAGAGAGATGGATAGTGAGAGAGAGAGGGAGTGATAGAGGGAGGGAGCAAGCGAGAGAGAGAGAGAGAGGTTCATCACGAAGTTGGGCATCATGTTGGGTCGACACATGCCTCATGGATGGTGATGCCAAGGAGTGGATCATCAACACATGCGTAGAAAAAAAATGCTTGATTCATCCCTTTCATGAGTTGTGTATGAATTATTGAATTTTTTTGGTAGATCATGTTGGCTTGTTTGAATTGTTGTGTGCTATATTTATTATCGAATGATTTACATGCATGCACGGATTTGAGGAGGGGGAAATGGGGGCATAGTTTTTTGAAAGTAATGAGCTTGCTCATCGATTCTCATTATAGAAACCGCCAGAACTTACAACATCAAAGTTCATAATAAGAAAACAAAAAAGAAACATGACAAATGGTAGAATTTTGATCTACAACGACATTGGACACCTACCCCAGTCAACCATTGTTCTCAACATACAAAAGCATACATGCATCATAGGTTTACAACACAACAATATCACAAAGTATATTAAACATACCAATACAACCACAAAAGCATCATGAGTAGTTTTTTTCAAGGAGCAAAGTTCATTTGTAGGATTCTATCCATCGACATGTCATCCTACAAAGACCATCCTTCACGCCATGATCCTCAATATCGTTGAATTCCATCCATGACTCTTCACATAAGCTTTCCTGATCACATGATCTTCTTCACTCCTTCTCAATTATTTCTTGATATGATTCTGCCAAAAGTGAGATCCATTGTGTGCCCCCTAGACTTCCAACAAGGTATGATGTAGATATTTCCTACCGTGGACCTGTCGCCAAATTCCTTATGTATTTTATAATTTCCACAACCATTTGCATAGTAGGGCTTCGTTCACTTCTTGAAGATCAAGTACTCCAAGCCCTCCACAATCTTTGGGAAGACACACTTTTCTTCCAATTAACCAATTGACATTTCCTTTTACTCTTTGACTCTTGCCAAACCGTTCTTGTTCTAGTGGAGTTTATATTTTCGCCGAGTTTTTGGGAGCTTCAGAAATTAAAGCACATACATAGGCACACAACTCAGACATGCATTTGTAAATAGAACCTTATCGCATATAAATAACAATTATCAATCCAACCTTCCCTAATGTCTCCTGTCTTCTCCTCCACATGATACTAGTGAGCACTTCTTAGTCTTTTGTCATCAATATGCATGCCCAAGTACTGCATTGGCAACTTATAGCATCACCGACTGTGCCCGGCATCAAAATTGACACAATGGGTGACATGGTAGACCATTGCTCATAACAAAGAGCTCAAACCAGAAGAATCACATAATGTTGCGCGGCAATGGGCCAACACATGTATCGGGTTTTCCTTTTTTCTCTAGTTTTTAAAAGCGACTTTCATCATTTTTTTCAATTCTTGTTCGTCCAGTTTAGTTATTTTTTATTTATTTAATTTTGTGTTTAATTCATGAATAATTATTGAAAACATGTATTCTAACAAACCATGAATACATTTAAAATTTTGACGATCCTTTTTAAAATCATATTTTATTTATTTATTGACTTTTGTGTTTAATTCATGAATAATAAAAACGTCAAGACGGTGATAAAGTGCGACATGTGTGGCAAGAAGCAATTCCGCCATGATGTTTTGTGATGACAAGTTTAGTTGCCCGAGGATGGCAACTTTAGTTATGAAGCACGACAACTTTCTGTTTGGATGGCAAGTTTTAGTTTTTTTAGGTTTTTTCGGATGACAATTTTAGTTGTAAAAAATGTCAGGGTGGTGTTACTTCGTGCCACACATGTGGCACTTATCATTTGGGTATATATTTCAGTAACTTATGCGTACGACTAGATCGTCGACCACATACAAGATAATGCAAAGTCAGGGAAGTCCGTATAGCAAAATACATAATTATCGTAAAGTCTTTTTGCATCCAATGTGATGTCTTGTTGCATGCCCTTGGGAAAAATAAACAATACAATGAATTTAAAGTTTGCAGGTCCGAGAAGGAATTCTGCTTCACTAAGCAGGGTTCCTATCAGCAAAGGAACATAATCCGAAGGAATAGAAGAAGTCACCGCACGACATGCCCCATACCAAGCTATTTAGCTAGACTAATGTGGTTGGTTAGATTCACAACTTGCTTTCGCCCCTGCACGTTCCAGGCTTGCTTGATGACCTGGGTAGATGGAGCTAATTGGGGTGTGCATAGAGTTAAGGATCACCATATGTGGCTTAACATGCTTTCTGATGCCACCTATTCCAAGGACACAAGCAACTCACCCTCTATGGTTTGGCTGCCATTTGGTGTAAGCAATTTTGTGATTCGGCCAAGATTATTGAGCTTGTGTTCTACACAAGGAGAAAATGATTGATGCACATGTATAGCAGCAACATAGTAATTCAGGAATAGAACTGAGAAGTTGGAGTTATTTAAGAACGGAGAGACAACTAGGAGGAAGATATAAGAGTCGTTGAACCTTTATGACATGAGTGAAGTCTCTGTGGAGCTCTTGCACGTTGATGCATTACAAGGCCATGCAAATGAATAGATGCACACATGGTGCTGGCGAATCTAACAAGAAAGAAATTTAGTGCATGACAGAAAATTTAACAAGTGAATCACGTAGTTTGAAGTTAGGTAACTATCAACCTATCACCTATCCACATTTTCATACATTTTGGATGCAATGATCTGGTTGAAACCATCCAAACTCGGATAAGTATTTTGGCCAATCATTTATCTCCATCCTACAATATAAACTACTTCTACACGGACACTCTCAAAAGGCTCGGCAAAGCATATAATTATGTTGTATTTATATGTTAGTTACCTTCTTAAGTTAGTAAATATGGTCTCTTGACTATGGTACATAGACACTCTTCCTCTATACTGGGGGAGAGGCAGGAAGGTCATGTGGACATGGCCATTCCCCCCAAAAGAACATCTATACACGCTAATGGAAACAATATGATCATTCTATAGTACTGTAACGCCCCGAGACCGACGCTTCAGAAGACTTCCATATTTTCGTGATCGCCGTGTGTTTCATTTGTGCTTGCTCTTTTATTTTTGCATTGCATCATGTCATCATGCCATCATGTCATTAATCTTTGCAACTCAAATAAATAAACTGTATGGATTTTCAGTTCATTTAAACTGAGGGAATTCACATGGTGATTCTCTTTATAACATATCCTCCCGATATTAAATATTAAATATTCCATTCTTTTGGAACTCACCATAACCCACTTGCATTTTCCCCATGTCTTTCCTAGTTCAAGCTTGACTTCAAAACCTTGCCAAAAATTCTCTTCCCATTTACCGAGGTTCCTCCAAAAATCCGAACATTTTTGGGCACTTCAAAATCCTACCCTTGTTCAAACCATTTTAATTAAATTCAAATGCTTTTGAATTTAAACATTGCTATCTTGCCCACTCCAATTTTCTTGGAACGAGCACATTTTCGCGAGTCCAGAAAAAGTAAACCCATTCCCAAATTCCTTCCCTAATTCTCTCTTTTGCTTCCTTTTTATTCTTTCTTTTTCTCTTCCCTGTTTTGAGAAGAAATGGAGGAGAGAGGAGCCCAACAGCCCAGCAGGCCTCCTGGTTTTTTTCCCTCTCCCCACCTAATTGGCCCAAGGCCCAGCCGCCGGCCTCCCTAGTCCTCTAGGCCCAGCCGGGCTCCCGAACCCTAGACTAATCACTCTCGTTCCCCTCCTCCTTGACTCCTTGATCGCGCCGCCAGGAAGGAGCGCCCGCGCCCGAAGCCATCTCCCTCGATCCCATCTTCCCTCCCTCGCAGCACCCCTCTCCCTCGATCCCCTCCTTCTTCCTTGCATCATCATGGAGAGGAGCAAGAGCTCGCGCTGCAATCCCGCAACCCTGTAGTTTCCTTCCGTGGCGCCCCCATCCCTTTTCACCTCCTCGCCTCCGTTGCAGCACCCTCTCCATCGCCCCGCAGCTCCTCCGCCTCAACTTCGGCCGGAACGAATCGATTCCCCGCCGCCTCGCCTAGTCCATGGAGTTGCCGCCCCGTGCTCCTTCACCTGCAACCCGTCGTTTGAGGACCGGCGCCGCCAACCGCGACCACGAGGCAGGAGACCTCCATGGTTGGCCGCTCAAGTCCCACCGGCGCCTGCTCCTTTTTCGAGCAGGGGAACAAGGAGGACGAAGCCCAGCTCCACCGCCGCTGTACCTCGTCGCGTCTCTGCTGCCTCCTCGCCGCCGGCCATCCTCGCCGCCGCCCGGGGTCCTCCTGCACCTCAAGCCCGACGCCCGACCTGCGACCTTCGCCACCTCGCCGTCCTTCTGCACATCGTTGCCGGCCCTGCTTCACCTCGTTCCTACCCTGCCGGCGAGCCCCTGCTCCTGCTCGACCATGCCGTCCGTCGCGCCACCGGCAACCAACTCCTCGGAGCAGAGCTCCTCCTTCGCCACCTCGTCGTCCTCTGTCGCCAGCGCGCCAAGCCCCGATGACCTGCAGGTCCCTTCTCGCCAGCCCCCTACATCGAGCAGCCGTAGCTCGACCGCTGCGCAAGACCCTGCGTTTGACTCCAAGAGCACTTTTGGGTCTTCCCCCAACGCTGTGTCTTCTTTTGGATCACGCCAAGATCAGGGCCCTAGTACCACGACGACCGACGCAAGTTCCACTACCGTCGGTGTGCATTTTGCCAAGTCCGACTACGACATGAACGTCTACACGAAGACCCTCGAAGACTTCGGATTCGACAAGTCCGAGGACGCTCTTGTACAACTATGTTGCCGAGTCCGGGACCGGCAAGACCGATGACGCGGAAACGCCAAGTACCCCTACGCGTGAAGACGCCTAAGATCGTTTCGGGTTTCATCAAGTACCGCTACCGATGACTTGAACCCATACGAAAACGTGTTCCACTACCGTCTCCGAGATTGCGAGTACCTCTATCGACGACCTCGGAGCACGAACGACGACCGTCGTCGAAGACCCGTGTAACACATGCGTCAAGTACCACTACGGAAGACCTGAACGCCTACGGACGTGTACGACTACCGTTGGCCGAAGAACCGTGGTTCACAAGCGTCGTGAATGACTACCGTTGAACGTGGATTCGTCAAGTAACTCGATCACCATGTACCACTACCGCTTCGCGGACAAAAACGACTACTTCCTCACTGAGATGTGTACCACAACTTTGACTACCGTCACCACAAGAACGACTACTTCCCACAACAACCCATAAACGACTACTTCCACTACGACCGTTCCAAGAACGTCTACTTCCTCTACATTGCACCCAACCTGAACCGCCCCGAACGCATGCTTTGAAGGTATAACCGCCGAGAATGACCGCCCGTGGACGAATGCATATGTTGTATGAAATGCTCGCGTTTGCACCGTGCCCGATGTGTTTCTTGCATGTTCCCCGTTGCCACACCGTCGTCTCGTGGGACACCCGGTTACCGGGATCACCCCACCATATTTTGACACGCTTCCGTCACTTTTCCTTTTGCATCGGTATCTCCATGAGCTACCGGAACCGATATGTTGCCGTGGCATCATTTTCGGATTCGTCGCCGTGGCACCCTTTCTTTCCACCACGGTGACAAATGCTTCATAATGCTCTTATCAACATTTTCATTAAAATTACATAATCTTGCATATGTCATCCGCATCATGATAACAACTTCAAGAATGTTTAAATTGTTGCTTGCTTCAATTGCTAAATGCATATGAGGATTTACCAGAATTGTTGTTTGATGTTTCCGGCCTCATTTAAAATGCCTAGCTATGTATTTTACTCATGTTTCACCTCTTGCCATGTTAACCAACATTTAATTTTGTTGAGTACCTAATCGGGAGTGAAACTAAATAATGGAATGTGGTGTTTTGTCAATATGCATCCCGATGCATATTGAGCTCCACTTAACTTGTAGTGTTGTTTGTGCAGTTTGCCATGCCATGCCTCATTAAACCGGACATGCATCATACTTGTTTGCGCATCGTGCCATGCTTATGTGATGATTGTTTACTATGTTTCTTGCTTATTTCCGGGTTGCCTCTCTCGTTAGCTTCGGTTTCGTTCCGGAGTTGTGAGGATCCGTTCGGCTACGTCCGTTTGTCTTCTTCATGGACCCGTTCTCCTTCCTTGCGGGATTTCAGGCTGTTGGGGAACGTAGCAATAATTCAAAATTTTCCTACGTGTCACCAAGATCAATCTAGGAGATGCTGGCAACGAGAGAGAGGTAGTGCATCTTCATACCCTTGAAGATCGCTAAGCGGAAGCGTTACAAGAACGTGGTTGATGGAGTCGTACTCGCGGCGATTCAAATCGCGGAAGATCCGATCCAGTGCCGAACGGATGGCGCCTCCGCGTTCAACACACGTACATCCCGGGAACGCCTCCTCCTTCTTGATCTAGCAAGAGGAGAGGAGAAGTTGAGGGGGAACTCCGGAAGCACGATGGCGTGGTGGTGGAGCTCGTGGTATTCCTGCAGGGCTTCGCCAAGCTCTACGGAGGAGAAGGAAGAGTTGGAGGAGGGAGGGGCTGCGCCAGGGAAGGGGTGCCGTAGCCCTCCCACCCTCCCTCTATTTATAGGGTGAAGGGGAGAGGGGGCCGGTCCCTCTGGATCCCATCTAGAGGGAGGGGGGGGGGCAGGAGGGGAGACTTGCCCCCCAAGCAAGGTGGAGGCGCCCCCTCCCCTAGGGTTTCCAAACCCTAGGCACCTTGGGCCCTTGGGGGGGGGGCACCAGACCAATAGGGGCTGGTTCCCTCCCATATTCAGCCCATTAAGTCCCCCGAGGCAGGTGTCCCCACCCGGTGGACCTTCGGACACCTTTCGGTGGTCCCGGTACAATACTGATAACCCCCGAAACCATTCCGGCGATTGAAACTGGACTTCCCATATATGAATCTTCACCTCTGGACCATTCCGGAACTCCTCGTGACGTCCGGGATCTCATCCAGGACTCCGAACAACCTTTGGTAACCACATACAATTTCCCATAACAACTCTAGCGTCACCGAACCTTAAGTGTGTAGACCCTACGGGTTCGGGAACCATGTAGACATGACCGAGACATTCTCCGGCCAATAACCAACAACGAGATCTAGATACCCATGTTGGCTCCCACATGTTCGACGATGATCTCATCGGATGAACCACGATGTCGGGGATTCAATCAATCCCGTATACAATTCCCTTTGTTCACCGATATGTTACTTGCCCGAGATTCGATCGTCGGTATCCCAATACCTCGTTCAATCTCGTTACCGGCAAGTCCCTTTACTCGTTCCGTATTGCATGATCCCGTGGCTAACTCATTAGTCACATCGAGCTCATTATGATGATGCATTACCGAGTGGGCCCAGAGATACCTCTCCGTCATACGGAGTGACAAATCCCAGTCTCAATTCGTGCCAACCCAACAGACACTTTCGGAGATACCTATAGTGCACCTTTATAGCCACCCAGTTACCTTGTGACATTTGGTACACCCAAAGTATTCCTACAGTATCCGGGAGTTGCACAATCTCATGGTCTAAGGAAATGATACTTGACATTAGAAAAGCTCTAGCAAAACGAACTACACGATCTTGTGCTATGCTTTGGATTGGGTCTGGTCCATCACATCATTCTCCTAATGATGTGATCCCGTTATCAATGACATCCAATGTCCATGGTCAGGAAACCATAACCATCTATTGATCAACGAGCTAGTCAACTAGAGGCTTACTAAGGACATGTTGTGGTCTATGTATTCACACATGTATTACGGCTTCTAGTTAGTACAATTATAGCATGAAATATAGACAATTATCATGAACAAGGAAATACAATAATAACCATTTTATTATTGCCTCTAGGGTATATTTCCAACAGTCTCCCACTTGCACTAGAGTCAATAATCTAGTTCACATCACTATGTGATTGTAATGAATCCAACACCCATGGGGTTTGTTCATATCTTGCTTGTGAGAGAGGTCTATTAGTCAATGGGTCTGAACCTTTCAGATCCATGTGTGCTTTACAAATCTCTATGTCATCTTGTAGATGCAGCTACCACGCGCTACTTGGAGCTATTCCAAACAACTGCTCTACTATACGAATCCGGTTTACCACTCAGAGTCATCCGGATTAGTGTCAAAGTTTGCATCGACGTAACCCTTTACGACGAACTCTTTTACCACCTCCATAATCGAGAAAATTCCTTAGTCGACTAGTTACTAAGGATAAGTTCGACCACTGTCTTGTGATCCATTCTTGGATCACTCTTGTACCCCTTGACTGACTCATGGCAAGGCACACTTCAGGTGCGGTACACAACATAGCATACTGTAGAGCCTACGTCTAAAGCATAGGGGACGACCTTCGTCCTTTCTCTCTCTTCTGCCGTGGTCAGATCTTGAGTCTCACTCAATGCTCACACCTTATAACACAGCCAAGAACTTCTTCTTTGCTGATCTTATTTGAACTCCTTCAAAATCTTGTCATGGTATGTATTCATTTGAAAGTACTTTTAAGCGTTTTTTGATCTATCCTTATAGATCTTGATGCTCAATGTTCAAGTAGCTTAATCCAGGTTTTCCATTGAAAAAAACTTTTCAAATAACCCTATATGCTTTCCAGAAATTTTACATCATTTCTGATCAACAATATGTCAACAACATATACTCATCAGAAATTCTATAGTGCTCCCACTCACTTCTTTGGAAATACAAGTTTCTCATAAACTTTGTATAAACCCAAAATCTTTGATCATCTCATCAAAGCGTATATTCCAACTCCGAGATGCTTACTCCAGTCCTTAGAAGGATTGCTGGAGCTTTGCATACTTGTTAGCATCTTTTAGGATTGACAAAAACCTTCTGGTTGTATCACATACAACCTTTCCTCAAGAAAATTGTCGAGGAAACAATGTTTTGACATCCTATCTGCAAGATTTCATAAATAATGCAGTAACTGCTAATACAATTCCAACAGACTCTTAGCATCGCTACGAGTGAGAAAGTCTCACCGCAGTCAACTCCTTGAACTTGCCGGAAAACATCTTAATGACAAGTCGAGCTTTCTTGATGGGGATACTTACCATCATTGTCCGTCTTCCTTTTAAAATCCATTTGTACCCAATAGCCTTACGACCATCAAGTAGTTCTTCCAAAGTCTATACTTTGTTTTTTATACATGGATCCTCTCTCGGATTTTATGGCCTCGAGCCATTCGTCGGAATTCGGGCCCACCATCGCTTCTCCATAGCTCGTAGGTTCATTGTTGTCTAGCAACATGACTTCCAAGACAGGATTACGTACCACTCTGAAGTAGTACGCATCCTTGTCGACCTATGAGGTTTGGTAGTGACTTGATCCGAAGTTTCATGATCACCATCATAAGCTTCCACTTCAATTGGTGTAGGTGCCATAGGAACAACTTCCTGTGCCCTGCTACACACTAGTTGAAGTGACGGTTCAATAACCTCATCAAGTCTCCATCATCCTCCCACTCAATTCTTTTGAGAGAAACTTTTCCTCGAGAAAGGACCCGTTTCTAGAAACAATCACTTTTGCTTCCGGATTTGAAATAGGAGGTATACCCAACTGTTTTGGGTATTCTATGAAGATGCATTTATCCGCTTTGGGTTCAAGCTTATCAGCCAGAAACTTTTTCACATAAGCGTCCCAGCCCCAAACTTTTAAGAAACGACAGCTTAGGTTTTTCTAAACCATAGTTCATATGGTGTCGTCTCAACGGAATTGCGTGGTGCCCTATTTAAAGTGAATGCGGTTGTCTCTAATGCCTAACCCATAAATGATAGTGGTAATTCGATAAGAGACATCATGGTATGCATCATATCCAATAGGGTGCATTTATGATGTTCGGACACACCATCACACTATGGTGTTCCAGGCGGTATTAGTTGTGAAACAATTTCCACAATGTCTTAATTGTGTGACAAACTCGTAACTCAGATATTCATCTCTATGATCATATCATAGACATTTTATCCTCTTGTCACGACGATCTTCAACTTCACTATGAAATTACTTAAACCTTTCAATAATTCAGACTTGTGTTTCATCAAGTAAATTTACTCAGCATCTACTCAAATCATTTGTGAAGTAAGAACATAACGATATCCACTGCGTGCCTCAGCACTCATTAGACTGCACACATCAAAATGTATTACTTCCAACAAGTTGCTTTCTTGTTCCATCTTATTGAAAACGAGGCCTTTCAGTCATCTTGCCCATGTGGTATGATTTGCATGTCTCAAGTGATTCAAAATCAAGTGAGTCCAAACGATCCATCTGTATGGAGTTTCTTCATGCATATCTACCAATAGACATGGTTCGCATGTCTCAATCTTTTCAAAAACGAGTGAGTCCAAAGATCCATCAACATGGAGCTTCTTCATGCGTTTTATACCAACATGACTCAAATGGCAGTGCCACAAGTATGTGGTACTATCATTACTATCTTATATCTTTTGGCATGAACATGTGTATCACTACGATCGAGATTCAATAAACCATTCATTTTAGGTGCAAGACCATTGAAGGTATTATTCAAATAAACAGAGTAACCATTATTCTTCTTAAATGAATAACCGTATTGCGATAAACATAATCCAATCATGTCTATGCTCAACGCAAACACCAAATAACAATTATTTAGGTTTAACACCAATCCCGATGGTAGAGGGAGCGTGTGATGTTTGATCACATCAACCTTGGAAACACTTCCAACACATATCGTCATCTCACCTTTAGCTAGTCTCCGCAGCCTTTTATTTCGAGTTACTAACACTTAGCAACCGAACTGGTATTTATTACCCTGGTGCTACTAGGAGTACTAGTAAAGTACACAATAATATAATGTATATTCAAAATACTTCAGTCGACCTTGCCAGCCTTCTCATCTACCAAGTATCTAGGGTAGTTCTGCTTCAGTGACCGTTCCCCTCATTACAGAAGCACTTAGTCTCGGGTTTGGGTTCAACCTTGGGTTTCTTCACTAGAGCAGCAACTGATTTTCCATTTCATGAAGTATCCCTTCTTTCCCTTGCCCTTCTTGAAACTAGTGGTTTTACTAACCCTCAACAATTGATGCTCCTACTTGATTTCTACTTTCGCGGTGTCAAACATCGCGAATTGCTCAAGGATCATCATGTCTATCCCTGATATGTTATAGTTCATCACGAAGCTCTAATAGCTTGGTGGTAGTGACTATGGAGAACCATCACTATCTCATCTGGAAGATTAACTCCCACTCGATTCAAGCGATTGTAGTACTCAGACAATCTGAGCACATGCTCAACTATTGAGATTTTCTCCCTTAGTTTGTAGGCTTAAGAAACTTGTCAGAGGTCTCATACCTCTTGACGTGGGCACTAGTCTGAAATCCCAATTTCAGTCTTTGGAACATCTCATATGTTCTGCGACGTTTCAAAAACGTCTTTGGTGCCACAATTCTAAACCGTTAGCATTATGCACTGAACTATCATGTAGTCATCAAAACGTGTATGTCAGATGTTTCCCAACATCTATAGACGACGCTCGAGGTTCAGCACATCGAGCGGTGCATTAAGGACATAAGCCTTCTGCGCAGCAATGAGGATAATCCTCAGTATACGGACCCAGTTCGCATAATTTCTACTATCAACTTTCAACTAAATTTTCTCTAGGAACATATCTTAAATAGTAGAACTAAAGTGTAAGCTACGACATAATTTGCAAAGACCTTTTGACTATGTTCATGATAATTAAGTTCATCTGATTATTTAATGAACTCCCACTTAGATAGACATCCCTCTAGTCATCTAAGTGATACATGATCCGAGTCAACTAGGCTGTGTCCGATCATCACGTGAGACGGACTAGTCATCATCGGTGAACATCTTCATGTTGATCGTATCTACTATACGACTCATGTTCGACCTTTCGGTCTCTTGTGTTCCGAGGCCATGTCTGTACATGCTAGGCTCGTCAAGTCAATATAAGTGTTTCGCATGTGTAAATCTGGCTTACACCCGTTGTATTCGAACGTTAGAATCTATCACAGCCGATCATCACGTGGTGCTTCGAAACAACAAACCTTCGCAATGGTGCACAGTTAGGGGGAACACTTTCTTGAAATTTTAGTGAGGGATCATCTTATTTATGCTACCGTCGTTCTAAGCAAATAAGATGTAAACATGACAAACATCACATGCAAATCATAAAGTGACATGATATGGCCAATATCATCTTGCGCCTTTGATCTCCATATTCGAGGCACGACATGAACACCATCGTCACCGGCATGACACCATGATCTCCATCATCGTGTCTTCATAAAGTTGCCTCGCCAACTATTACTTCTACTACTATGGCTAACGGTTAGCAATAAAGTAAAGTAATTACATGGCGTTTTCATTGACACATAGGTCATAAATAAATTAAGACAACTCCAATGGATCCTGCCGGTTGTCATACTCATCGACATGCAAGTCGTGATTCCTATTACAAGAACATGATCAATCTCATACATCACATATATCATTCATCACATCCTTTTGGCCATATCACATCACATAGCAAACCCTGCAAAAACAAGTTAGACGTCCTCTAATTATTGGTGCATGTTTTACGTGGTTGCTATGGGTTTCTAGCAAGAACGTTTCTTACGTACGCAAAACCACAACGGTGATATACCAATTGCTATTTACCCTTCATAAGGACCCTTTTCATCGAATCTGATCCGACTAAAGTGGGAGAGACAGATGAAGGAAATATGCCCTAGAGGCAATAATAAAGTTATTATTTATTTCCTTATATCATGATAAATGTTTATTATTCATGCTAATTGTATTAACCGGAAACATAATACATGTGTGAAATACATAGACAAACAGAGTGTCACTAGTATGCCTCTACTTGACTAGCTCGTTGATCAAAGATGGTTATGTTTCCTAACCATAGACATGAGTTATCATTTGATTAACAGGATCACATCATTGGGAGTATGATGTGATTGACTTGACCCATTCCGTTAACATAGCACTTGATCGTTTAGTTTGTTGCTATTGCTTTCTTCATGACTTATACATGTTCCTATGACTATGAGATTATGCAACTCCCGTTACCGTAGGAACACTTTGTGTGCTACCAAACGTCACAACGTAACTGGGTGATTATAAAGGTGCTCTACAGGTGTCTCCGAAGGTACTTGTTGGGTTGGCGTATTTCGAGATTAAGATTTGTCACTCCGATTGTCGGAGAGGTATCTCTGGGCCCTCTCGGTAATGCACATCACTTAAGCCTTGCAAGCAAAACAACTAATAAGTTAGTTGCAAGATGATGTATTACGGAACGACTAAAGAGACTTTCCGGTAACGAGATTGAACTAGGTATTGAGATACCGACGATCGAATCTCGGGCAAGTAACATACCGATGACAAAGGGAACACCGTATGTTGTTATGTGATCTGACTGATAAAGATCTTCGTAGAATATGTAGGAGCCAATATGAGCATCTAGGTTCCGCTATTGGTTATTGACCGGTGTCTACATTGTTCTCGAACCCGTAGGGTCCGCACGCTTAACGTTACGATGACAGTTTCATTATGAGTTTATATATTTTGATGTACCGAAGGTTGTTTGGAGTCCCGTATGTGATCACGGACTTGACGAGGAGTCTCGAAATGGTCGAGACATAAAGATCGATATATTGGACGACTATATTTGGACACCGGAAAGGTTCCGGGTGAGATTGGGACAATACCGGATCACCGGGAGGTTATCGGAACCCCCCGGGAGGTATATGGGCCTTATTGGGCCTTAGTGGAAAGGAGGGGAAAGGAGCAAGGGAGGGGGCGCGCCCCCCAAGCCGAATCCGAATTGGGAGGGGGGCCGCCCCCCTTTCCTTCCTCCCTCCTTCCTCTTCCTTCCCTCTCCTACTCCTAATAGGAAAAAGGGGAGTCCTACTCCCGATGGGAGTTGGACTCCCCCCCTTGGGCGCGCCACCCTCCTTGGCCACCCCCCTCCACCACTCCTTTATATACGGGGGCAGGGGGGCACCCCAGAGACACAACAATTGATCATTGATCTCTTAGCCGTGTGCGGTGCCCCCCTCTACCATAATCCTCGATAATATTGTAGCGGTGCTTAGGCGAAGCCCTGCGACGGTAGAACATCAAGATCGTCACCACACCGTCGTGCTGACGGAACTCATCCCCGACACTTTGCTGGATCGGAGTCCGGGGATCGTCATCGAGCTGAACGTGTGCAAAAACTCGGAGGTGCCTTAGTTTCGGTGCTTGATCGGTCGGGCCGTGAAGACATACGACTACATCAACCATGTTGTTATAACGCTTCCGCTTCCGGTCTATGAGGGTACGTAGACAACACTCTCCCCTCTCGTTGCTGTGCATCACCATGATCTTGCATGTGCGTAGGAATTTTTTTGAAATTACTACGTTCCCCAACAGTGGCATCAGAGCCTAGGTTTTATGTGTTGATGTTATATGCACGAGTAGAACACAAGTGAGTTGTGGGCGATATAAGTCATACTGCTTACCAGCATGTCACACTTTGGTTCGGCGGTATTGTTGGATGAAGCGGCCCGGACTGACATTACACGTATGCTTACGCAAGACTGGTTCTACCGACGTGCTTTGCACACAGCTGGCTGGCGGGTGTCAGTTTCTCCAACTTTAGTTGAACCGAGTGTGGCTACGCCCGGTCCTTGAGAAGGTTAAAACAGCACCAACTTGACAAACTATCGTTGTGGTTTTGATGCGTAGGTAAGAACGGTTCTTGCTAAGCCCATAGCAGCCACGTAAAACTTGCAACAACAAAGTAGAGGACATCTAACTTGTTTTTGCAGGGCATGTTGTGATGTGATATGGTCAAGACGTGATGAGATATAAGTTGTTGTATAAGATGATCATGTTTTGTTGAAGTTATCAGCAACTGGCAGAAGCCTTATGGTTGTCTCTTTATTGCATAAGATGCAAGCACCAAATAATTGCTTTACAATTATCGCTATGCGATAGCAATAGTTGCAAGAGCAATAGTTGGCGAGACGACCATGTGACGACACATTGATATAGATCAAGATAATGGAGATCATGGTGTCATGCCGGTGACGATGGAAATCATGACGATGTTTTGGAGATGGAGATCAAAGGCACAAGATGATGATGGCCATATCATGTCACATATTTTGATTGCATGTGATGTTTATCTTTTATGCATCTTATCTTGCTTTAATTGACGGTAGCATTATAAGATGATCTCTCACTAAATTTCAAGATAAAAAGTGTTCTCCCTGAGTATGCACCGTTGCCAAAGTTCGTCGTGCCCAGACACCACGTGATGATCGGGTGTGATAAGCTCTACGTCCATCTACAACGGGTGCAAGCCAGTTTTGCACACGCAGAATACTCAGGTTAAACTTGACGAGCCTAGCGTATGCAAATATGGCCTCGGAACACTGAGACCGAAAGGTCGAGCGTGAATCATATAGTAGATATGATCAACATAGTGATGTTCACCATTGAAAACTACTCCATTTCACGTGTTGATCGGTTATGGTTTAGTTGATTTGGATCACGTGATCACTTAGATGATTAGAGGGATGTCTATCTAAGTGGGAGTTCTTAAGTAATATGATTAATTGAACTTTAATTTATCATGAACTTAGTCCTGGTAGTATTAGCATATCTATGTTGAAGATCAATAGCTCGCGTTTAGCTCCCCTGCTTTATTTTTGATATGTTCCTAGAGAAAACTAAGTTGAAAGATGTTAGTAGCAATAATGCGGATTGGATCCGTGATATGAGATTTATCCTCATTGTTGCACATAAGAATTATGTCTTTGATGCACCGCTAGGTGACAAACCTATTGCAGGAGCAGATGCAGATGTTATGAACATTTGGCTAGCTCAATATGATGACTACTTGATAGTTTAGTGCACCATGCTTAAACGGCTTAGAATCGGGACTTCAAAGACGTTTTGAACGTCATGGACCATATGAGATGTTCCAGGAGTTGAAGTTAATATTTCAAGAAAATACCCGAGTTGAGAGATATGAAGTCTCCAACAAGTTCTATAGCTAAAAGATGGAGGAGAATAGCTCAAGCAGTGAGCATGTGCTCAGATTGTCTGGGTACTACAATCGCTTGAATCAAGTGGGAGTTAATCTTCCAGATAAAATAGTGATTGACAGAATTCTCTAGTCACCATCACCAAGTTAGTAGAACTTCGTGATGAACTATGATATGCAAGGGATAACGGAAACGATTCCCAAGCCCTTCGTAATGCTGAAATCGATGAAGGTAGAAATCATGAAAAATATCAATTGTTGATGGTAGACAAGACCACTAGTTTCAAGAAAAGGGCAAAGGGAAGAAGGGGAACTTCAAGAAGAATGGCAAGCAAGTTGTTGCTCAAGTGAAGAAGCCCAAGTATGGTCCTAAGCCTGAGACTAAGTGCTTCTACTGCAAAGGGACTGGTCACTGGAAGCGGAACTGCCTCAAGTATTTGGCGGATAAGAAGGATGGCAAAGTGAACAAAGGTATATTTGATATACAGATTATTGATGTGTATTTTACTAGTGTTCGTAGCAACCCCTCGATATTTGATACTGGTTCAGTTGCTAAGCGTAGTAACTCGAAATGGGAGTTGCAGAATGAACGTAGACTAGTTAAGGGTGAAGTGACGATGTGTGTTGGAAGTGGTTCCAAGATTGGTATGATCATCATCGCACACTCCCTATACTTTTGGGATTAGTGTTGAACCTAAATAAGTGTTATTTGGTGTTTGCGTTGAGCATGAATATGATTTGATCATGTTTATTGCAATACAGTTATTCATTTAAGTAAGAGAATAAATTGTTGTTCTGTTTACATGAATAAAACCTTATATGGTTACACACCCAATGAAAATGGTTCGCTGGATCTCGATCGTAGTGATACACATATTCATAATATTGAAACCAAAAGATGCAAAGTTAATAATGATGGTTCAGTTTATTTGTGGCACTACCGTTTAGGTCATATTGGTGTAAAGCGCATGAAGAAAATCCATGCTGATGGGCTTTTGGAATCACTTGATTATGAATCAGTTGATGCTTGCGAACCATGCCTCATGGGCAAGATGACTAAGACTCCGTTCTCCAGAACGATGGAGCGAGCAACAGATTTGTTGGAAATCATACATACTGATGTAAGTGGTCCGATGAATATTGAGGCTCGTGGCAGGTATCATTATTTTCTGATCTACTTGATGAAACACAAGTCTGAAACATTTGAAAAGTTCAAAGAATTTCAGAGTGAAGTGTAGAATCATCGTAACAAAAATGGAAGTTTCTACGACATGATCACAGAAGTAAAATATTTGAGTTACGAGTTTGGCCTTCAGTTAAAAACAATGTGAAATAGTTTTACTACTCACGCCACCTGGAACACCACAGCATAATGGTGTGTCCGAACATCATAACCGTACTTTATTAGATATGGTGCGATCTATGATGTCTCTTACCGATCTACCACTATCGTTTTGGGGTTATGCATTAGAGACAGCTGCATTCATGTTAAATAGGGCACCATCTAAATCCGTTGAGACGACACCGTATGAAGTATGGTTTGGCAAGAAACCTAAGCTGTCATTTCTTAAAGTTTGAGGTTGCAATGCTTATGTGAAAAAGTTTCAACCTGATAAGCTCTAACCCAAATCGGAGAAGTGCGTCTTCATAGGATACCCAAAAGAAAATGTTGGGTACACCTTCTATCACAGATCCGAAGGCAATATATTCGTTGCTTTGAATGGATCCTTTCTAGAAAAGGAGTTTCTCTCGAAAGAAGTGAGTGGGAGGAAAGTAGAACTTGATAAGGTAACTGTACCTGCTCCCTTATTGGAAAGTAGTTCATCACAGAAATCTGTTCCTGTGACTACTACACCGATTAGTGAGGAAGCTAATGATGATGATCATGTAACTTCAGATCAAGTTACTATCGAACCTCGTAGGTAAACCAGAGTGAGATCCGCACCAGAGTGGTACGATAATCCTGTTCTGGAGGTCATGTTACTTGACCATGACGAGCCTACGAACTATGAGGAAGCGATGATGAGCCCAGATTCCGCGAAATGGCTTGAGGCCATGAAATCTGAGATGAGATCCATGTATGAGAACAAAGTATGGACTTTGATTGACTTGCCCAATGATCGGCGAGCCATTGAGATTAAATGGATCTTCAAGAGGAAGACGGACGCTGATAATAGTGTTACTATCTACAAAGATAGAATTGTCGCAAAAAGGTTTTCGACAAGTTCAAGGTGTTGACTATGATGAGAGTTTCTCACTCGTATCTATGCTTAAGTCTGTCCGAATCATGTTAGCAATTGCCGCATTTTATGAAATCTAGCAAATGGATAAACAAAACTGCATTCCTTAATGGATTTATTAAAGAAGAGTTGTATATGATGCAACCAGAAGGTTTTGTCAATCCTAAAGGTACTAACAAAATATGCAAGCTCCAGCGATCCATCTATGGACTGGTGCAAGCATCTCGGAGTTGGAATATACGCTTTGATAAGTTGATCAAAGCATATAGTTTTATACAGACTTGCGGTGAAGCCTGTATTTACAAGAAAGTGAGTGGGAGCACTACAGCATTTCTGATAAGTATATGTGAAAGACATATTGTTGATCGGAGATAATGTAGAATTATTTTGCAAAGCATAAAGGAATGTTTGAAAGGAGTTTTTCAAAGAAAGACCTCGGTGTAGCTGCTTACATATTGAGCATCAAGATCTATAGAGATAGATCAAGATGCTTGATAAGTTTTTCAATGAGTACATACCTTGACAAGATTTTGAAGTAGTTCAAAATCGAACAGTCAAAGAAGGAGTTCTTGCCTATGTTACAAAGGTGTGAAGTTGAGTAAGACTCAAAACCCGACCATGGCAGAAGATAGAGAGAGAATGAAAGTCATTCCCTATGCCTCAGCCATAGGTTCTATAAAGTATGCCATGCTGTGTACCAGAACTATTGTATACCCTGCCCTGAGTTTGGCAAGGGAGTACAAAAGTGATCTAGGAGTAGATCACTGGACATTGGTCAAAATTATCCTTAGTGGAATAAGGATATGTTTCTCGATTATGGAGGTGACAAAAGGTTCGTCGTAAAGGGTTACGTCGATGCAAGTTTTGACACTGATCCAGATGACTCTAAGTCTCAATCTGGATACATATTGAAAGTGGGCGCAATTAGCTAGAGTAGCTCCATGCAGAGCATTGTTGACATAGAAATTTGCAAAATACTTACGGATCTGAATGTGGCAGACCCGTTGACTAAACTTCTCTCACAAGCAAAACATGATCACACCTTAGTACTCTTTGGGTGTTAATCACATAGCGATGTGAACTAAATTATTGACTCTAGTAAACCCTTTGGGTGTTGGTCACATGTCGATGTGAACTATGGGTGTTAATCACATGGTGATGTGAACCATTGATGTTAAATCACATGGCAATGTGAACTAGATTATTGACTCTAGTGCAAGTGGGAGACTGAAGGAAATATACCCTAGAGGCAATAATAAAGTTATTATTTATTTCCTTATATCATGATAAATGTTTATTATTCGAATTGTATTAACCAGAAACATAATACATGTGTGAATACATAGCAAACAGAGTGTCACTAGTATGCCTCTACTTGACTAGCTCGTGATCAAAGGAATTGGTTTATTTTTTCCTAAAACCATAGACATGAGTTGTTCCAATTTGATAACAGGATCACATCATTGGAGTATGATGTGATTGACTTGCCCATTCCGTTAGCATAGCCACTTGATCGTTTAGTTATTGCTTTCTTCATGACTTATACATGTTCCTATGACTATGAGATTATGCAACTCCCATTTACCGGAGGAACACTTTGTGTGCTACCAAACGTCACAACGTCACTAGGTGATTATAAAGGTGCTCTACAGGTGTCTCCGAAGGTACTTGTTGGGTTGACGTATTTCGAGATTAGGATTTGTCACTCCGATTGTCGGAGAGGTATCTCTGGGCCCTCTCGGTAATGCACATCACTTAAGCCTTGCAAGCAATGCAACTAATAAGTTAGTTGCAAGATGATGTATTACGGAATGAGTAAAGAGGCTTGCCGGTAACGAGATTGAACTAGGTATTGAGATACCGATGATCCAATCTTGGGCAAGTAACATACCGATGACAAAGGGAACAACGTATGTTGTTATGCGGTCTGACCGATAAAGATCTTCGTAGAATATGTAGGAGCCAATATGAGCATCCAGGTTCCGCTATTGGTTATTAACCAGAGACGTGTCTCGGTCATGTCTACATTGTTCTCGAACCCGTAGGGTCCGCACGCTTAACGTTACGATGATAGTTTCATTATGAGTTTATATATTTTGATGTACCAAAGGTTGTTCGGAGTCCCGGATGTGATCACGGACTTGACGAGGAGTCTCGAAATGGTCGAGACATAAAGATCGATATATTGGACGACTATATTTGGACACCGGAAAGGTTTCGGGTGAGATTGGGACAATACCGGATCACCGGGAGGTTATCGGAACCCCCCGGGAGGTATATGGGCCTTATTGGGCCTTAGTGGAAAGGAGGGGAAAGGAGCAAGGGAGGGGGTGCGCCCCCCCAAGCCCAATCCGAATTGGGAGGGGGGCCGGCCCCCCCTTTCCTTCCTCCCTCCTTCCTCTTCCTTCCCTCTCCTACTCCTAATAGGAAAAAGGGGAGTCCTACTCCCAGTGGGAGTTGGACTCCCCCCTTGGGCGCGCCACCCTCCTTGGCCGGCCCTCTCCTCCACTCCTTTATATACGGGGGCAGGGGGGCACCCCAGAGACACAACAATTGATCATTGATCTCTTAGCCGTGTGCGGTGCCCCCTCCACCATAATCCTCGATAATATTGTAGCGGTGCTTAGGCGAAGCCCTGCGACGGTAGAACATCAAGATCTTCACCACGCCGTCGTGCTGACGGAACTCATCCCCGACACTTTGCTGGATCGGAGTCCGGGGATCGTCATCGAGCTGAACGTGTGCAAAAACTCGGAGGTGCCGTAGTTTCGGTGCTTGATCGGTCGGGCCGTGAAGACGTACGACTACATCAACCACGTTGTTATAACGCTTCCGCTTCCGGTCTACGAGGGTACGTAGACAACACTCTCCCCTCTTGTTGCTGTGCATCACCATGATCTTGCGTGTGCGTAGGATTTGTTTTTTGAAATTACTACGTTCCCCAACAACAGACACCCGCCAGCCACCATATGCATCAAGTGCATGTCAGTCGGTGGAACCAGTCTCACGTAAGCGTACGTGTAAGGTCGGTCCGGGCCGCTTCATCCCACAATACCGCCGGATCAAGATAAGACTAGTAACGGCAAGCAAATTAAACAAATCATCGCCCACTACGCATAGACCTAGCTCATGATGCCACTGTTGGGGAACGTAGCAATAATTCAAAATTTTCCTACGTGTCACCAAGATCAATCTAGGAGATGCTGGCAATGAGAGAGAGGGAGTGCATCTTCATACCCTTGAAGATCTCTAAGCGGAAGCGTTACAAGAACGCGGTTGATGGAGTCGTACTCGCGGTGATTCAAATCGCGGAAGATCCGATCTAGCGCCGAACGGATGGTGCCTACGCATTCAACACACGTACAGCCCGAGGACGTCTCCTCCTTCTTGATCCAGCAAGAGGAGAGGAGAATTTGAGGGAGAACTCCGGCAGCACGACGGCGTGGTGGTGGAGCTCATGGTATTCCTGCAGAGCTTCGCCAAGCTCTACAGAGGAGAAGGAAGAGTTGGAGGAGGTAGGGGCTGCGCCAGGGAAGGGGTGCTGCAGCCCTCCCACCCTCCCTGTATCTATAGGGTGAAGGGGAGAGGGGGCCGCCCCCTCTGGATCCCATCTAGAGGGGGGGGCCAGGAGGGGAAACTTGCCCCCCAAGCAAGGTGGAGGCGCCCCCTCCCCTAGGGTTTCCAAACCCTAGGCGCCTTGGGCCCTTGGGGGGGGGGGCGCACCAGCCCACTAGGGGCTGGTTCCCTCCCATATTCAGCCCATTAAGTCCCCCGAGGCAGGTGTCCTCACCCGGTGGACCTTTGGACACCTTTCGGTGGTCCTGGTACAATAACGATAACCCCCGAAACCATTCCGGCGACTGAAACTGGACTTCCCATATATAAATCTTCACCTCCGGACCATTCCAGAACTCCTCGTGACGCCCGGGATCTCATCCGGGACTCCGAACAACCTTCGGTAACCACATACAATTTCCCATAACAACTCTAGCGTCACCGAACCTTAAGTGTGTAGACCCTACGGGTTCGGGAAGCATGTAGACATGACCGAGACATTCTCCGGCCAATAACCAACACGGGATCTGGATACCCATGTTGGCTCCCACATGTTCCACGATGATCTCATCGGATGAACCACGATGTCGGGGATTCAATCAATCCCGTATACAATTCCCTTTGTTCACCGGTATGTTACTTGCCCGAGATTCGATCGTTGGTATCCCAATACCTCGTTAAATCTCGTTACCGGCAAGTCTCTTTACTCGTCCCGTAATGCATGATCTCGTGGCTAACTCATTAGTCACATTGAGCTCATTATGATGATGCATTACCGAGTGGGCCCAGAGATACCTCTCCATCATACGGAGTGACAAATCCCAGTCTCGATTCGTGCCAACCCAACAGACACTTTCGGAGATACCTGTAGTGCACCTTTATAGCCACCCAGTTACGTTGTGACGTTTGGTACACCCAAAGTATTCCTACGGTATCCGGGAGTTGCACAATCTCATGGTCTAAGGAAACGATACTTGACATTAGAAAAGGTCTAGCAAAACGAACTACACGATCTTGTGCTATGCTTAGGACTAGGTCTGGTCCATCACATCATTCTCCTAATGATGTGATCCCGTTATCAATGACATCCAATGTGCATGGTCAGGAAACCATAACCATCTATTGATCAACGAGCTAGTCAACTAGAGGCTTACTAGGGACATGTTGTGGTATATGTATTCACACATGTATTACTGCTTCTAGTTAATACAATTATAGCATGAACCATTGACAATTATCATGAACAAGGAAATACAATAATAACCATTTTATTATTGCCTCTAGGGCATATTTCCAACACAAGCAAGATGACCATACCCTCGAAATCACTTCTATCTTTGCTTGCTAGTTGCTCGCTCTATTGGTATGCCGCGATACCTACCACTTGCTATATCATGCCTCCCTTATTGCCATGACAAGCCTCTCCCGCCTGACCTAGCAAACCGTTGTTTGGCTATGTTACTGCTTTGCTCAGCCCCTCTTATAGCGTTGCTAGTTGCAGGTGAAGTTGAAGTTTGTTCCATGTTTGGAACATGGATTTGTTGGGATATCATTATTATATCTTATTTACTTTAATGCACCTATATACTTGGTAAAGGATGGAAGGCTCGGCCTTATGCCTGGTGTTTTGTTCCACTCTTGCCGCCCTAGTTTCCATCATACCGGTGTTATGTTCCTTGATTTTGCATTCCTTACGCGGTTGGGTTATATTGGGAACCCCTTGATAGTTCGCTTTGAATAAAACTCCTCCAGCAAGGCCCAACCTTGGTTTTACCATTTGCCACCCAACCTTTTTTCCCCTTGGGTTTCCGGAGCCCGAGGGTCATCTCTATTTTAACCCCCGGGCCAGTGCTCCTCTGAGTGTTGGTCCAAACTAGATCCCCTTGCAGCGCCACCTCGGGGAAACTTGAGGGTTGGTTTTAGTTGTACGGATTTCTTATCCGGTGTGCCCTGAGAACGAGATATGTGCAACTCCTATCAGGATTTGTCGGCACATTCGGGCGGCTTTGCTGGTCTTGTTTTACCATTGTCGAAATGTCTTGTAACCAGGATTCCGAGTCTGATTGGGTCTTCCCGGGAGAAGGAATATCCTTCGTTGACCGTGAGAGCTTGTGATGGGATAAGTTGGGACACCCCTGCAGGGTTTGAACTTTTGAAAGCCGTGCCCGCGGTTATGGGCAGATGGGAATTTGTTAATGTCTGGTTGTAGAGAACTTGAAACTTAACTTAATTAAAATGCATCAACCTCGTGTGTAGCCATGATGGTCTCTTCTCGGCGGAGTCCGGGAAGTGAACACGGTTCTTGTGTTATGCTTGAACGTAAGTAGTTTCAGGATCACTTCTTGATCACTTTTAGTCCACGACCGTGCTTTGCTTATCTTCTCGCTCTTATTTGCATATGTTAGCCACCATATATGCTTAGTGCTTGCTGCAGCTACACCTCACTACCCTTTCCTACCCATAAGCTTAAATAGTCTTGACCTCGCGGGTGTGAGATTGATGAGTCCTCGTGACTCACAGATACTTCCAAATAGTTGCAGGTGCCGATGATACCAGTGCAGATGACGCAGCTGAGCTCAAGTGGGAGCTCGATAAAGATCGTGTTCGTTGTGTTGTTTCGTTTTCCATTTGATCAGTAGTGGAGACCAGTCGGGGCGATCGGGGATCTAGCATTTGGGGTTATCTTCTTTTATTTTGGTTCTATAGTCGGACCTTTATTGTATTCTGGATGATGTATGTTTAACTTGTATTTGTGTGAAGTGGCGATTGTAAGCCAACTCTTTATCCCTTTCTATTCGGTACATGGGATTGTGTGAAGATTACCCCTCTTGCGACAAACCTACCATGCAGCTATGCCTCTAAGTCATGCCCCAACACGTGGGAGATATAGCCGCATCGTGGGTGTTACAAGTTGGTATCAGTGCCTTCCCCGACTTAGGAGCCCTCTGCTTGATCGAATCGCTGGCGTTGTTGAGTCTAGAAAAATGTTTTGAGTCTTATAGGATTATATATATCGGAGAGTAGGATTCTTTTTACTCCTCAGTCCCTTCGTCGCTCTGGTGAGGCCTCCTGACGTAGAGTTTTGACTCTTCTCTTCTCAAATTTCACTAAAAAAAATTTAGGATCACGCGGGTATCTTGGAATCATTCCGATGGTTTTGTGACGAGAACATTGTTCTTGGTGCCTCCTGACATTTAGGGGTTGTGGCAGTGTCCCGGGGAGTTGAGCTTCGAGGTGTTGTCGTCACAATTTTATCGTTGCAGTTCTGGAATACCTGAGTTTGCCGACATAAAAAATCTCTTTTATGCAGTTGTTGGTGAGATAACCTCGACGCCACCCAGTACTGGGGCGGGAGTTCGGGAGTATTGCCATAACTCGTATAACGGATGCTTTTCGAAGGCTGAGGTAAATGATTTCCGAAGGTTTCTTGGTTATGTGTTGAAGGATGGATACAACTGGATGTAGGATTTGTTAGTTTTGGGTGAGATATTATGCTTCCCCTGTATCCCCAACACCTGATTGCATAACCAGAAAGTTTCGAGAGTTTATAAGTGGGAATTCAAGTAGCTCCTAGGATATCTTTCCGACAGATGCATGATATGAGATTGGGGTTCGACGTCTAGTGGTCCGCCTATCCACGATGGGTTTTACAGTGGTCTCGTTGTGTCTTAAAGAGTCCTTGGCTATGCTGACTCGGGGACGCTTCGTATGTCATGTGCACTGCCTTGTACATGATGGTGCTGTATGATCGAGCCCATGTGGGCCCCACCATGAAAACTTCGGACGAAATCTCTATCATATGTTTGTTCCGGCTTATTTTGCAAGCCAAATCCTTAGTTTTGTTTTTCAGTTGTGGTATTCGAGTTGCTTCGAAGTCAAGTGTTGATTCCATGCCTTTTCCTCGCCGATGCTCTCATATTTCTATGGGAGTGCTAATCCTTTTCGATCATCGAGATGGTCATGCCAATCCTTTTCAACCGGCGTGTTTCTCTTCAAGTGGATCCGATCATTTTCAACATCTGCAAGTTGAACTCAAAGTCTTCTCAATGTTATTTGTTTCATCCGTCCCAAGTTGCCTTTGTTTTCCCGCCCTCCCATCCTTTTTCTTCAAGGACTCAGATTTCTTAATCAAATATCCATTTTATTCATGCGAAGTTTCTTCGTTCTTTTCAATCAACGTTCTTACCCGGTGTTTTCTCATGAAGATGCTCTACTAGTTTATCATTCTTCATTATTTTCTTCTCCGGTGGATTAAATTCAAGATTTTAGTGTTGATCATATTCATTTCCTCGTTTCAAATGTTTTCTCATGCCGGTGCACCTCTTTATCATTCACCTCTCACTATTCAATTGTTTCGGAGTGCCGAAGATATCTCAGAAGATTCAAGTTTCCATTCTCGATCCATTCAATTTATTTCGAGGTTGTTATCTCATTCAAGCCATTTAATTCAACCGGCGCAAATCTCTCTTAAGTTGTTCTACAGTGTTTTCTCTTGAGTGGGCCCTAACCCACAGGTCTTTTCCCAGGATCTTACCTGACTCTTCTTTTCTTTCCCGGAGCTACCTCTCAAATTCTTCAAGATCTGTCAAATTATTTTCATCGTTGGTTCAACCTTTCTAATTTCCATTCCGGAGTGTCTCAACAATTCGTGGTGTTGTTTCTCATCGTCATTCTCTGCATTTGAAGACCAAAGAAGTTTTTTCTCTTAAATCTTGCTCCATTCTCTCGAAGATTCATGGTTCAAGCTTGATGCCATCCTCTCATAATTGTTTGCGATTGTGAAAATTCTTTTCATCCATCCGGAGAATTTCAGGAGTCTTTTCAGTTTGATTCTCCAGAGGCTATCATTTCAGAAGATTTATTCATTCCATCCTTCAGCTCTCGTTCTACAAATCTTTCCGGTGCATCGTTCAAGTTTTCTCTAATCAGATCGTGATCTCTTCGTTCTCATGTATCTAAATTCCCTCAAGTATCTTCATTTGTTTTCCAATTCTTCCCGGTGATTTGTGCCTTTGCCACTTTCATTTTTAATTCTTACGGTGGTTTGGTTCAAGATTTCTCTTCTTTCTTTATCATATTAATTTATCCGTTGTTTCAATCCAACCGGTGCCTCGTCGAGACCTTCCCAAGTTGGCGCTATATCTATCTTAATCCTTTCCACAAGAATAAGTAGTATGCCAATTCCGTTGCTTGTCATCGATTTAAATTGGTGAAGGATACGCATATGTAATTCTTATTCTTGTTTCATCCAAGTGATTATTTCCTTATTCCGGAGGTTCATCAAAATTCTCGATTTCATTTGTTCATCTTTCTTTTCCCGGAGTTCCAAGATCTCTCACCTATATCATCACGAACATTCATCTTATCATTGCAAGGCTTCAATCTTATTCTTTTCATCCTTCACTTCTTTGTGATCATTCCTTTATTTACCGGAGTTCTTCATGGAGGCTACTTGATGGTTCGTCAAGGATTCAATTCCTTCTTGAAGTGTTCATCGAGATTCTTTTTGAGGAGTTCAAACATTCTTAATCTTGCATTTCTAAGTGTAGTTCAATCCCTTCTCCCTTATCTTTTGAGGTGGTGTTATGTCATTTTGACAGTTTCCTTCATGTTTCATAATCGACAAGTTGTTAGAAATGACATACTTAAATCCATCATTTTTTCTTCGCTCAAGACATCTTTTCAATCAATCAATCTCTTCGTTGGAGTTATCTTCGGTTACATTTCACCTAAAGCCTTCCCTAAGGAATGTTGCTTATTGTGGTGTCTATCAATAATCCAAGTTTCCTCCTATTCTCGCGATGAAAGAAGTTTTCATCTCTTCGTTGCTCTCAAGCAAGAAATTGATTCCGTAAGTGGCTGAATTTCACCTCAGTTTTGAGATGTTTTCATAAATCCACAAGGAGTATATCATTTCATTGTTGATTTTTCCAACAACTCCGTTCGACCCTTCTCCTAAAGATGTTGTTCAAGCTCATTTGAGGTAGAAGATGTTGTTTTCTCCTCCGTTCTATTGATTCCGTAAGTGGCTGAATTTCACCTCAGTTTTGAGATGTTTTCATAAATCCACAAGGAGTATATCATTTCATTGTTGATTTTTCCAACAACTCCGTTCGACCCTTCTCCTAAAGATGTTGTTCAAGCTCATTTGAGGTAGAAGATGTTGTTTTCTCCTCCGTTCTATTGATTCCGTAAGTGGCTGAATTTCACCTCAGTTTTGAGATGTTTTCATAAATCCACAAGGAGTATATCATTTCATTGTTGATTTTTCCAACAACTCCGTTCGACCCTTCTCCTAAAGATGTTGTTCAAGCTCATTTGAGGTAGAAGATGTTGTTTTCTCCTCCGTTCTATTGATTCCATTCTTTCATTTGTTCTGGAGGCATTGTGATGTTGCTCTTTTCGACCCATCATCTTGTTTTGTCAAGATCATGTTTAATTCCTTTCATTTACAATCGGAGTGCTGTCCAAATTATATCATTCTTATTCCTTCCCTATCTTGTTTTAACCGGAGTCTCATCGAAGTGCTTTCATTTTTCCAAGTTCACATTTTTGCCTTCCTTTTTCAACCGGAGCGTTGTCGTAATTGATCCTTATCGTTCCTTGTACATCTCATTTCTACCGAAGTGCTTGCATGTACTTCTTGTCCATTGCAACCCTTTTTCTTATGTCTTTCAACCTACAAGGTTCTAGTAATGTTCCTTGTTTCTCTTTTCTAATGGAGTGTTTTCAACTTTATTCATCTTCGTTGCATTCTTTCTTTCAATTTGTTCAACCTCTCAAGGTTCGTTGGTTTCACTTATTTGTCATAGAAGCAACTTAGTTTTACCTCTTCTCTTCCTCTTCCGTTTCTCTCCGGTGCCATCCTAGATCTCCGGACGAGATACTCTCGTAGTGGTGGAGTGTTGTAACGCCCCGAGACCGGCGCTTCAGAAGACTTCCATATTTTTGTGATCGTTGTGTGTTTCATTTGTGCTTGCTCTTTTATTTTTCCATTGCATCATGTCATCATGCCATCATGTCATTAATCTTTGCAACTCAAATAAATAAACCGTATGGATTTTCAGTCCATTTAAACTGAGGGAATTCACATGGTGATTCTCTTTATAACATATCCTCCCGATATTAGGGAGCTATATTAAATATTCCATTCTTTTGGAATTCACCATAACCCACTTGCATTTTCCCCATGTCTTTCCTAGTTCAAGATTGACTTCAAAACCTTGCCAAAAATTCTCTTCCCATTTACTGAGGTTCCTCCAAAAATCCGAACATTTTTGGGCACTTCAAAATCCTACCCTTGTTCAAACCATTTGAATTAAATTCAAATGCTTTTGAATTTAAACATTGCTATCTTGCCCACTCCAATTTTCTTGGAACGAGCACATTTTCGCGAGTCCAGAAAAAGTAAACCCATTCCCAAATTCCTTCCCTAATTCTCTCTTTTGCTTCCTTTTTTTCTTTCTTTTTCTCTTCCTTGTTTTGAGAAGAAAGAGAGGAGAGAGGAGCCCAACAGCCCAGCAGGCCTCCTGTTTTTTTCCCTCTCCCCACCTAATTGGCCCAAGGCCCAGCCGCCGGCCTCCCTGGTCCTCTAGGCCCAGCCGGGCTCCCGAAACCTAGATTAATCACTCTCGTTCCCCTCCTCCTTGACTCCTTGCTCGCGCCGCCAGGAAGGAGCACCCGCGCCCGAAGCCATCTCCCTCGATCCCATCTTCCCTCCCTCGCAGCACCCCTCTCCCTCGATCCCCTCCTTCTTCCTTGCATCATCATGGAGAGGAGCAAGAGCTCGCGCTGCGATCCCGCAACCCTCTAGTTTCTTTCCGTGGCGCCCCCATCCCTTTTCACCTCCTCGCCTCCATTGCAGCGCCCTCTCCATCGCACCGCTGCTCCTCCGCCTCAACTTCGGCCGGAACGAATCGATTCCCCGCCGCCTTGCCTAGTCCATGGAGTTGCTGCCCCGTGCTCCTTCACCTGCAACCTGTCGTTCAAGGACCGGCGCTGCCAACCGCGACCACGAGGCAGGAGACCTCCATGGTTGGCCGCTCAAGTCCCACCGGCGCCTGCTCCTGTTTCGAGCAGGGGAACAAGGAGGATGAAGCCCAACTCCTCCGCCACTGTACCTCGTCACGTCTCTGCTGCCTCCTCGCCGCCGGCCATCCTCGCTGCCGCCCGGGGTCCTCCTGCACCTCAAGCCCGATGCCCGACTCGCGACCTTCGCCACCTCACCGTCCTTCTGCACATCGTCGCCGGTACTGCTTCACCTTGTTCCTGCCCTGCCGGTGAGCCCCTGCTCCTGCTCGACCCTGCCGTCCGTCGCGCCTCCGGCAACCAACTCCTTGGAGCAGAGATCCTCCTTCGCCACCTCGTCGTCCTCTGTCGCCGGCACGCCAAGCCCCGATGACCTGCAGATCCCTTCTCGCCAGCCCCCTACATCGAGCAGCCTTACCTCGACCGCTGCGCAAGACCCTGCGTTTGGCTCCGGGAGCACTTTCGGGTCTTCCCCCAACGCCGTGTCTTCTTTTGGATCACGCCAAGATCAGGGCCCTAGAACCACGACGACCGACGCAAGTTCCACTACCGTCGGTGTGCATTTTGCCGAGTCCGACTACGACATGAACGTCTACACGCAGACCCTCGAAGACTTCGGATTCGACAAGTCCGATGACGCTCTTGTACAACTACGTTGCCGAGTCCGGGACCGGCAAGACCGACGGCGCGGAAACGCCAAGTACCCCTATGCGTGAAGACGCCTAAGATCATTTCGGGTTTCATCAAGTACCGCTACCGATGACTTGAACCCCTACGAAAACGTGTTCCACTACCGTCGCCGAGATTGCGAGTACCTCTACTGACGACCTCGGAGCGCGAACGACGACCGTCGTCGAAGACTGAAAGGATCGAGAAGAGGTGTCTAGGGGGGGGGTGATTAGACACTAAGTACCAAAAGTTGCAGTTTTTAATTTCTTTAAGTTGAAGTGGAGTTTTGGCACAAGTTTAACAAACACAGTACATTTCAAGCAAGCATGCAAAGAGTATATGAGCAGCGGAAAGTAAAGCATGCAACTTGCAAGAATGTAAAGGGAAGGGTTTGGAGAATTCAAACGCAATTGGAGACACAGATGTTTTTGTCGTGGTTCTGATAGGTGGTGCTATCGTACATCCACGTTGATGGGGACTTCAACCCACGAAGGGTAATGGTTGCGCGAGTCCACGGAGGGCTCCACCCACGAAGGGTCCACGAAGAAGCAACCTTGTCTATCCCATCATGGCCATCACCCACGAAGGACGTGCCTCACTAGCGGTAGATCTTCATGAAGTAGGCGATCTCCTTGCCCTTACAAACTCCTTGGTTCAACTCCACAATCTTGTTGGAATCACCCAAGTGACACCTAGCCAATCTAGGAGACACCACTCTCCAAGAAGTAACAAATGGTGTGTTGATGATGAACTCCTTGCTCTTGTGCTTCAAATGATAGTATACCCAACACTCAACTCTCTCTCACGGGATATGGATTTGGTGGAAAGAAGATTTGAGTGGAAAGCAACTTGGGGAAGGCTAGAGATCAAGATTCATATGGTGGGAATGGAATATCTGTTGGGGAACGTAGTAATTTCAAAAAACTTTCCTACGCACACGCAAGATCATGGTGATGCAAAGCAACAAGAGGGGAGAGTGTTGTCTACGTACCCTCGTAGGCTGGAAGCGGAAGCATTAGCACAACGTGGTTGATGTAGTCGTACGTCTTCACGGCCCGACCGATCAAGCACCAAAACTACGACACCTCCGAGTTCTAGCACACGTTCAGCTCGATGACGATCCCCGGACTCTGATCCAGCAAAGTGTCGGGGAAGAGTTCCGTCAGCACGATGGCGTGGTGACGATCTTGATGTTCTACCGTCGCAGGGCTTCGCCTAAGCACCGCTACAATATTATCGAGGATTATGATGGAGGGGGGCACCGCACACGGCTAAGAGAACGATCACGAAGATCAACTTCTGTGTCTAGAGGTGCCCCCCTGCCCCCGTATATAAAGGAGCAAGAGGGGAGGCCGGCCGGCCCTTGGGGCGCGCCAAGGAGGGGGGAGTCCTCCTCCTAGTAGGAGTAGGACTCCCCTTTCCTAGTCCAACTAGGAAGAGCGAAGAGGGAAGGAAAGAGAGGGAGAGGGAGAGGGAAAGAGGGGCCGCGCCCCCCTCCCCTAGTCCAATTCAGACTCCTCATGGGAGGGGGCGCGCCACCTCCTGGGCTGCTGCCCTCTCTCTCCCCTCAGGCCCACTAAGGCCCAATACTTCCCCGAGGGGTTCCGGTAACCCTTCCGACACTCCGGTTTTCTCCGAAATCACCCGAAACACTTCCGGTGTCCGAATATAGCCGTCCAATATATCGATCTTTATGTCTCGATCATTTCGAGACTCCTCGTCATGTCCGTGATCATATCCGGGACTCCGAACAACCTTCGGTACATCGAAATATATAAACTCATAATGAAACTGTCATCGTAACGTTAAGCGTGCGCACCCTACGGGTTCGAGAACAATGTAGACATGACCGAGACACGTCTCCGGTCAACAACCAATAGCGGAACCTGGATGCTCATATTGGCTCCTACATATTCTACGAAGATCTTTATCGGTCAGACCGCACAACAACATATGTTGTTCCCTTTGTCATCGGTATGTTACTTGCCCAAGATTCGGTCGTCGGTATCTCAATACCTAGTTCAATCTCGTTATCGGTAAGTCTCTTTACTCGTTCCGTAATACATCATCTCGCAACTAAATCATTAGTTGCATTGCTTGCAAGGGTTAAGTGATGTGCATTACCGAGAGGGCCCAGAGATACCTCTCCGACAATCGGAGTGACAAATCCTAATCTCGAAATCGCCAACCCAACATGTACCTTTGGAGACACCTGTAGAGCACCTTTATAATCACCCAGTTATGTTGTGATGTTTGGTAGCACACAAAGTGTTCCTCCGGAAAACGGGAGTTGCATAATTTCATAGTCATAGGAACATGTATAAGTCATGAAGAAAGCAATAGCAACATACTAAACGATCGGGTGCTAAGCTAATGGAATGGGTCATGTCAATCACATCATTCTCCTAATGATGTGATCCCGTTAATCAAATGACAACACATGTCTACGGTTAGGAAACATAACCATCTTCGATTAACGAGCTAGTCAAGTAGAGGCATACTAGTGACGTTTAGTTTGTCTATGTATTCACACACGTATTATGTTTTCGGTTAATACAATTCTAGCATGAATAATAAACATTTATCATGATATAAGTAAATAAATAATAACTTTATTATTGCCTCTAGGGCATATTTCCTTCAGTCTCCCACTTGCACTAGAGTCAATAATCTAGATTACACAGTAATGATTCTAACACCCATGGAGCCTTGGTGCTGATCATGTTTTGCTCGTGGAAGAGGCTTAGTCAACGGGTCTGCTACATTCAGATCCGTATGTATCTTGCAAATCTCTATGTCTCCCACCTCGACTAGATCCCGGATGGAATTGAAGCGTCTCTTGATGTGCTTGGTTCTCTTGTGAAATCTGGATTCCTTTGCCAAGGCAATTGCACCAGTATTGTCACAAAAGATTTTCATTGGACCCAATGCACTAGGTATGACACCTAGATTGGATATGAACTCCTTCATCCAGACTCCTTCGTTTGCTGATTCCGAAGTAGCTATGTACTCCGCTTCAGAGGTAGATCCCGCCATGACACTTTGTTTAGAACTACACCAACTGACATCTCCACCATTTAATGTAAATACGTATCCGCTTTGCGATTTAGAATCGTCCGGATCAGTGTC